>NW_020525210.1:0-28774 GCF_003368295.1 Carassius auratus | reverse complement strand
ATGGATCGACAGTGGCCTCTGTCTGCATACAGAGCAGAAGATGGAGAAGATGGAGCAGGTCTGTCCCGAGCGCTCTATGACACTTAAGCTAATGCAATCTAATGACAGGAGTCAAAGCTCAATCATAAGAAAGCATTTCTACAACTAGGTTACAAACTGATGGTTCTGACACCGTGTTAACCAAGTGTTAGCCTACTTAGTGAAGAATTCCAGGGCGTCTTGGAGAAGCGAATAAAGAAAAACGCTTTCAAATGCTTTCATCAGCCACATGATTTAAAGCTATACATTATGTTTTGACATTTGTTTTTTTTTTCTTTTTTTGACAGGCGTTTGATCACTGTCATTGTGACACGGTGATGGAAAACCTCTGTGTGATTTAATCACAAAAAAAAAAATATATATATATATTATAAATATATATATAATTTATAGCCCCCTCACACCCAAATCTAAATAATCAGTAAATAAAAAAATTGTCACAATACAAAAAAATTAGAACATTTAAAATACAAATATAAATGACCATACCTGTAAAGCACTAATATAATGTCACTTTCTTTACCAATGTATTCAAGTTCCAGCATCTGCAGGCACTAACAGGCACTACAGACACTTAAGAACTCAACTTAAATCATTCGTTATCTGACGGATGTTTCACAACATCACAATGAACCCTAAATTAACAACATATGAAATGTGGATTGCTGAGTGGCAAACTAACATTGTGAGACCACTTGCCATCAGTTTACATGCACAAAAAACTCCACTGACGTCACAAAGGTGAAAAAAGTCAGCACTTGCCGGCTTCCTCTTGGCCGATCTCTATTATCAAAAGGGCTGGCCAAATACACACAGAGCCTCATTTGTAAAGAGGCAATGTGACTCCAACTAAGTCATCTTCATTGTTAAACTCATCTAGGAGATCTTGTTTCAAACACAACAACAAATACAGGGGATTCCTCAACAATCTGGCCTAGTCTGGTCAGCACTGATGAGATTTTTAGTGGTAGGGTTTAACTCATTACAGAAGAGACCAAGTCGTTCCCACTCGGCAGTATATTGTGGAGTCCAGACAATGTCCAGGTGGTTGAAATTAGAAGCTGGCAGTGGGAGTATATGTAAAAGTTCTTTCTGCATCTGTTGGTATTTTGTGCATTTGTTTACGGTGTGTGCTTTGGTTAAGAGTGTCTGCAGTGTGTCGAGGTGTTGCATAGCAAGAGATTTCTACTAAATGAGTCTGCTTAAAATACACACACAAACACACACCGGGAAAATGACAAAACCCTTTCTTTAACTATGAGCAATTTTCTGTAGTTAAATAGGACAGGTCAACATATACACTATCTTCAGCTTTTGACAGTATTCACAATATCACATGATGACAGACATCATTAAATTGATTCACTGAACTGCAAATCTAACTGTATTGGTTCCATTAAAGTTTAAATTCAACACTACTAAAAAGAAAATCTTAAATCTGTCCCAAGCCTCAGATTGGAAATTCATCTAATGATACATTCTTTAAGAAACTTATAGTTGCATCAGTTTAAACTGTACACTGCTGATTTTCCACGTATCAGCAATAATATACAGCTGAAATACAGATAATTTCATTCACTTGAATCTGATGACACAAGAAAGCAACTTGTGCATTATGGAACACGCACTATCTGAAACTTTTGCGCATTCTAATGCTGAAACTTTGTACACAAATGTTAAAGGAACGATTTGAACTTACAGTTTGTTTTTCAAACTATCATATGGAGTACTTTTAGGATACATTTGGATGTTGTATTCTTTTTTACTTTACAAAGATCCATTGCCTATTTAGCTGCATGAAAAATAGCGTCCATCGCAATCTTTAAAATTTTGTGTTTTGAGTAAGAAAGAAACTCATTTTGAAAACAACATTAAATAATGAAAGAATTTTCATTTCTGAGTGAGCTATTCCGGAACTAAACTGAACAAGCTGCCAATTACTAAAGCCAGCCCATAGCTACTTTATCTCGGTCCCAGACTTGTGTCCCTCAATCTTTCATTGTGAGTTCAGATGCAATCCTCTCTACATCACGGTCCCAGGAGGATCACACGGGAGCGGGGATTCACACACACAGCTTGAGGACCCCATGCAACACTGCAGCCGGGGTCACTCCGAGTTCTCCACCCAGATAGTCTGTTTATTAAAAATACATTACCAAAAACGCCTTTCATAATTCAGCCTGTGCTTTCAATTCAATGAAGTCTTAAATACAAAACCTATACACACACACATATGCTGACGCTCACTTACATAAATACTAATGCAGTTGCGCGGCACACGCACCTCTGATCAGTCAGGCAGAATATTGAGTTCCCTGAGATCTTAAATGATGAGACTCATTTTGCATCCTTTATTAAAGACATCATAAATTGAAGCAGTAGACAAGAAACATAAAGAGAGAAAATATACACTAATTGCTTTCTGTCATGGCTTGGAAGAATTAATTTCTAAATGAGTAACTGGTATGCTCACAGCAACGGCAGGGCTAAACTTTAACCAACTCAAATAAAGAACTGCATTTCCATCTGATTTTACTTGCATGTTCTGGGATTTACCAATAATCAACTTTTGGAGGCTACAATTGGAGAATGACAAGAAAAAAAAAATCACTTTAAAATGAAACAGGCCCTGCTTTCCATTCCAACAATGGTATATTTCAATCACGCACATGGCAATTGAACCACTACTCGGATCCATCAGGCATACCATGTGTGTTGCAGTCACGTCTAAGAGCAAGTCGTCATAAAAGTGTTCCCCAAACTATCCCATCAATCCCACCCTTGTTCAGTCTCCTTTCAATTTCTCCATGTCCCCACTGCAGACTTTTGCGGTTAAGAAAGGAATCGGAAGGACCCCGATCCATCTTCAAGAAGGAGTTTAATCTCGTGTGTAACATTAGGACTAAATCACATTACTGTTTCAAGCATGTGGGGGTCTATGGAAAACACCATATGTGAGATGCTAGATAGAAGCAGTGCAATTAATTAGCATTTAAGGCGAAATGTCAAGAGGAGGAACAGGGCTCTGAGTCAGTATCCCCCCACCCCACATCACCCATATCATCCACCCTCAAAATCACACACTTACACATATGAACCAGTGCAGCTGTGTGTCACATTAATTTGACCCTGGGCTAAAACATGGGCAGATAAATAATTGCCTCTAAAGCATGGATAACTACCAAGCTGTGACATTGAGTCAATTTTCATTTAAGTGCTCTATTTTTTTTCTTCTCAGATACAGGATGTTTCTCTTTTCAATACATCTGAAAATGTATTTCCTTTCCTTGAAAGTAAGAGGTAAGAAATTCCAATTACAATTATACCAATTAAGTGAAACCCAGACGCAACAGATAAAAGCATCGTAAGCTTTGGAAGAAATTCTATCACCTTACTTTTTATTAAATTCAATTGGACTTTATTTTCATTGCGGGCTATTGTTGGTCCGTTTGCAAAACACTGGAAATCACCAGAGAGAGAGAAAGAAAGAAAGAGAGCAGAGCCAAAATAATAATAATAAAAATAAATACCAAAATCAATCAAAACAAAAAGATAGATTAAGGAATAACAATCGTTTTCAGTTTTAGCTATCAGTGGCAAAACTCAAAATTTCACAGTGTCATAATGAAACAATTATGTATTTTCTATAAGACATATGTAAACAACACACATTTCTATTTTTTGGCACCACATGCTGCACTTCCAGTCTCTGCTAGCTTTAAGGCCAGTATTGCTAATGCTGCTGTCCCAGTAGTGAAAACATCCCGTTTCTGTCTCATACACAAATGAAGAAAAGTTATTACCATAGCAAACATAATTTATTTCAGTTCTGCTTAAGCAGCATCTAGTCAACAAAAAGCAAAAATAAGGATACAGATTGTACAAGAAGAGTTGAATATTAAACAAAAAAGTGCAGAACGTAGGCAGACACTCACAAGAGATTCAACCTTTCATGTAAACAAGAAGTGAGGAGACATCTTTAGAGAGTGAAATGAATCAACAGGCCTGCCAGAACACAGGGCTTTCTTCAGAGGGTGTGTGTGTGTGTGTGTGGTGTTCTGTGCGCGTGTATGGAATGGCATACTAATCTCCACCCTTTCTCAAAGTGCGGAGAAGAAGAAGATGAAAAACTAATACTGCCACTGGAAATGCTAAGGCCTTTGAAGGAGGCGGGGACTGCCAAAATCTGTCTTCGTACAGATGTCCGGGAACGCCGATCTGAGCTACACCCATTATTCCACTGACTTTGAAATATCAGCATGCAAACGGAAAAAAGGGAGAGAAAAAAAATTACAGCAAAGCGCACTCGAAGAGAAGACTATGATGTTCCTCATTAAAACCTGTGGAGATAGCCAGGTTTTATGATTCCGGAGCTACAAGGGAAGGAAAAAAATTATAATTTGAAAAGCTACATATGAAATCATAAAAGTGCATTTTTCCAGGTAGAAAATGAAACCTCGTCAACTTTCATTGATATTTAGCTGTACCTCATTACATCTTTATCTTCATACTAAATTACCGTTGTGCAATAAACAAAAGCTTTGGAGTTGACGGGCCTGCAGGGGATGATTTCATTCCTGCGTGTTTGTGGTGGAGTCATCCAGCCCGGAAACTTCCAACTCATATACAACTCTGAGAAAGGAAGTCCTCTCACCTTTAGTGATGTGTCATTTCAGTTTGAGAGAGCGAGAAAGTACCAAACTGAGAACGTCAGAAAGAGAGAGAGATTGTTTGTAGAGTAAGGAGAGAGGAAGGGTTGGCATGTCAAAAATAAGAGCTTTTCCCATAATTCTCTTCACCCCGTTTTCCTTCCATGAGGCAGCTTGCGAAAGGGTGACATGCTCAATAAGAAAGCCCGTGACTAACTGCCTCTCAGTGACTTTTTTTCCCCCCATTTTTACGTGGCATGTCAATGATACACAATACAACCAACACAACCCCCCTTCATGTTTATTCATGAGAACTCATTCACATCAAAGACGCAAAACCAAAAACTGTTGCCTTTGGCAATGTTGGCGAGGTTTAAACCCCCCACCCCTTCTCTTAATCAACTGAACTGCAGAACATGCAGACCTGTTGCACTCGACCAAAAATGTCATGGTGTCATGGAAACCATCCACAAAATGTTCATAATCAGTGATTACATAAAGAAATATTTCTAGGTCGCCAAATCAGCATTTAAGAATGATTTCTGAAAGATCATGTGACACAATGGCTACTGAACATTCAGCTCTGCCTTCACAGAAATAAATTACATTTTGTGTGATGAACCCATTTCATTTATTTAAATAATTACAAAACATTTTTTAAGGGTAAGTCATTATTGTTAATTTTGTAAGAATGTGCATCACTAAGAATTAAACAAATCTTTAATATAAATGCCAATTTTCATTATTTTCTAAATTAACAATCTTCCCACTTAGTTTTCATGTCAGTCAATGTTGGTCAACCTCTAACCAGCAAGCTTTACATTTCCAAGAAAAATCTGTGATTAAACTAAATTGTTTAATTCGCATGTGACACAGATGCCTTGTTCACAACTAACTGCTTAATTTGCAAGACCCAGAACCTTCTGGCTAGAGTGTCATTATACCAGAACAGGAAAAAAAGAACTTTCTATCAAGTTTTTCCCAAATATCTCCCCAATCGGCCTTCCAGTCAGGCGGTGTGGAGGGGGAGGATGGAAGGCCCCTGTCTGAATGACCTGGCCTCTGTGCACTCAATCAGCGCACGCTAGAACCGGAGACACCAGAGAACAACTGCTTCCCTTAAGCTTCCTGTGATCACAGGCCCCGAGCTGCCAGAGAGGGGAAAGGATCATGCGCTCTAGAGAGAACTGCAGATAACATGCTTCCGCCAACACCACCATGTGTGAGTGCGTGCGTGTACGCATGTGTGTGTGTGTGTGTGAAAAGACAGAGAAAGGAAGGAGAGACAGATGGGAAGACAGACCTCATGGAACATAAAGGACATGAGAAATGGCTGCCTTTTAAAGTTCACATGAACTCCTGGTCGCAACATGTTTTACTTCCGTTATGTGACATGTCCAAGCGAAACAGGACATTAATGGAAAAGAAGGAGGGCTAGACTTATCTAGGCATTAGGAACTGACTGGATGGTGAAAAAGTGGGCACTGCATACCAGAATTTACCCAGATTAAATGGCATTGCCTAAAAAAGCTTTTGTGCTATTGTTTCAAATGCCTCAAGAGACATCAGCTGAAAGAGACATTTGTTTCAGATGAAAGGGAAGTTATGGAATTTTTTATAAGATTATGGAGATTAAAAATATTTTTCTTTTTTGAAAATGAAAAGTAATTTTTAAAGAAAAAAAAAACATGAGAAAGAAAACGTATTCATTAGTAATATTTGTATAATCATAAATAAGTAAAAAAAAATAAAAGTCATCATGAAAATGGCACAACTAATTAATTGGCAAACCGTGCAAGCAGTCTTTCTAAATCTCAAGTGAAATTCAGAATTCTGCCGTTCAGAAAGCAGCACGTGCGCGCTACTTCAAGCAGTGCTGTAGTTCCCATCTAAAAATATATTTATTAAGCAACAGGAAAAGTCAGACATGATTGTTCATTGCACAACTTGCTACCCGAGGCACTGATGAGAAATCACTTCTGCTTGTGTTCCTCTATTCTCCTTCTGCCTGCACTGGGCCGCTTTCTTCTTTTCACACTCCTCCGTTTACGGAGTAGGAGAAACACCTCCTGCTCTGTGATGTTTTTTTAACTTGCCCATGAAGAACTAGCAGACAGTTAAAACCACCCTTCAGGCAGAACAATAGCTTTAATTTTCTTTTCTACACCTTGATAATTGAAATGATTATGAGGTTTTTACGAGCTGACATCTCCCCGATGTCCTAACCAGGAGGAAACGGCTGATTGCAGCCCACCAACATGGAGTCAGTCTTAGACATACCATGAGATAAGATATCTAGGGTCCTATGAAATCCATTTGAATTTTTCTGGATTAAGTTTTTCTTTTCTGTTTTAACTTTTCTTGACTCCATTTTCATATCTAATTAATTAAAATCATGGAACTTATACATATTCACATCAATTTATTAAAAGTTTAAGAAAAATTACGTTTAGGGCCCTAAATGTTTTATTTTTTCTCACCATATTTTTATTGTTTTAAATTATGTGCTTTAGCATGCCTGTTTAAAGGCATAACTTTTTTTAATTGGCCTTATAAAAAAAAAAAAAATCCTCTGAAATTCTGTGTTGTGTATTTACATTTTTCTGGTTATCAATTGAAGACATAAAACATAAATCTAATTCATCTTTTAATTACTAAAAATGAAGAAAACTTGATTTTTTTTTTTTTTTTTAGCAAACAAAATTATTTACTAATAAAAATTAAAACATGGAAAAAAGTTGTGAGATTATCCCTTTGATGTTTGTTTCATTTTAGTAGTAGTAGTATTAGTAAGTAGTAGTAGTACTAGGTAGGGCTGGGCGATTTTCCCGATTTTATCAATTAATTTGAATCTATTGTCTTGCCACGATTTTATTTTTTAGAAATAGTTCAATTGCGTTTTTGAACAGAAATATTACCAAATGTTAAATTAGATACTTTGACATTATGCTGGTGATAACAGTAAAGAGAGAGAAGGAAAAAAAAAAGATCCAACCGCATGTCAGCGCACGTGATTAACCGCTCATGTGTGACATGCTCTGTGAGGGATCATAAATATAGCACCAAGCGCTATTCACACAGAATGTGCTTTTGTGTTGACAAAGATGTGAGGTGAGCAGTGGAATAGGTAAAACATGCAAGAAGATGGGAGTGAACTACTTTTAACTTGTACGCCATGTTTTTAGAATGGCATTTCATACATGAGACACTGCAAGAGACACAAGCGCAAAACTACAGAAAAGCAGCAAAGTCTAATAAAAAACTTGTAAAGAACTACTACTGTATGTCTGATATTTATACAGTTCTGTATATGTGATATGAGGCTAGTTTCACTCAAATCAAATGTTCAAATGCTCATGAAATGACTCTCAGAGCAGTTCTGTTGATGTTGTTCATGTGTTTACGTCTTCATTTAGTAAGACGGTAGATACTACTGTAATCACCGTGAGTATCACACACGCTTCAGTATGGGTTTAGAAATATAAAACCATGCATCTACGCTATTCATTAACAGAGACATGCAGAACGTGCAGGATTCATATTTAAATCGACTTCTGCGGCATAATATTTACAGATACGTGTCCATATCACAATTTGATTAAAGTGTAATGACCTACTTTTGATTCATTATAAATTTGACAAATTCTGCGACATTCTGCTTTAAACTGTGAATTCCGTTTTTATGACTGGATTCCGAGATTCTGTCCACATTTTCCACATCGCGGAAATCATAGGGCTCTAGATATCCAGAGATTTCAGATAAGCCAAGATGATTGAACATTGACTTTAATGAAAAGAAAGTTGAACAGGTAGTAATTTTTAAATAAAGTTGAATAAAGTCTCCTCCTGTGCTAAAATGATATTCTTTACTATTCAAAGCAAGCCGTTGCAGCTACAGTGTGAAACCATCAGTAAACCACAGCCTGAGATGCATTTCCCTTCTGAGTTAAAAGCACAAAACGTTGCGACATACCTCAGGCTTCTCTAAAGCGACACTCACAATCTCATAATAGGACTCTAGCCATTTTAAACTGACTGCCTGACTTTCCACAAAACAAACAGAAAAAGCTGAGGAACTCTTTTGAGTAAATAAAAAACAAGACTGAGAGTATACGGGTTTTATCACACGGAAATATTAAAGTAATATCTTACATGGGAGTCTGAACATAAACTTCAAAGCTGGGGGGTCTTCATTTGAGTCAAAGTTAAAGGAATGTTCCGGGTTCAAGTCAAGTTAAGCTCTGCCAACAGCATTTGTGCAATAATGTCGGTTAACACAGAAAATTATTCCGATTTGTTCATCAGTTTAAAAATATGCAAAAGAACAGCCACAAAAGGCATGAAACTACTACAAATGAATAATCAAACTTTTCTGTACAAAAGTAATAATTTTTTATTTGTACTTATAAAATGATCATGAAAAATCTGTACACTTTTATAAAATACATGCAAAGACATTTTAGAAATATATATATTTTTAACTTTTACATTTTATTTGATGAACCGCAATTCATTTGTTTTTAAATGGCCTTTTAAAGTATGGATTTATTAGTTATATAAATAGACACACACATACATATACATACTTTATATACATATACTAGGGATGTCAACGGATAATCGATGATCGATTAATTGTCGATAAGAGATGTAATCGATTAAAGCTATCAATGGTTGATTAACCTTTCTAATTTTGGGCTGCGTGCGGTCATGCGCACTCAACACTTGCGAGTGGCAATGAGTGAGGCTGACAGTATATAAATGCATCATCATTCATTCATAATGTACAAATTAAGCTTTTAATGTGATTTAAACTTTAAAAGTGAATTAAAATAGAGACAACACAAAGTTCTTTGACATGGAAAGCAATGGAAATGTAGTAACTAAGTCATTTCCCCAGATAATTGTTTCATATCGTGCGTTTTGCAGGGCTGCAGGACACGGGACAGATAGGATATATTCAGTCCTTGTTAATTCGTTCCTACGATTTATTAATTTGGAGCAACTGTCCATGTTTCGTTAATTTTGTTCCTTAAATGACCCATGATTTAACTGAAATCAGGGAACAAATTAACCAATTCAACAAACTCTTCATGGCCATGAAATCTTTCATTTGCATTCCCATGTTTACCACATTAAGAGATGCAAAACATTGATTAAGAGTCAAAGACAATAAAATAAACCCGCAGTCATCGTGTAAAGTACAAGCCTAGTTTACATTATAAATAATAGTAGAACATTCAAATATATGGTGAATATGGAAACATTTGGATTTGTGTCGAATGAGAGACCCAGCGTTGGTTTCAGTTTCGTTTAATACTGTTAATTGAAAGGATTTGTTTTGGAGTGAGGGGAACTAAAAAAGCACAGTTATGTTTACAGTATTTATTATAATTCTTGTAAACATTTCGCATCAGTATTAGGCCTATTTCTGAATGAAATAATAAAATGCCACTTATTAATAGACTACGCAACGTATGTTTTTTTTTACTCTCTAAAAAACAAAAACAAAGTATACGTGTAGTGTAGCCTATTTTAACAATGCAGCAAACCATTTTAACTATTTTAATAAATTACTGAAAATAAATAAATAAATTACTTTTTAAACCATTTAACGGACTGTATTAATCTGTCAAAATTCTTAACGGACGGTTAACGGTTTACCGTTTAAAATGAACATCCCTAGTATTGAACCTGGAACATCCTTTTAAGAATCTGACACTGGTTTGGCTGAATGTGAAAGGTCAGAGGTTGGTGTCTTACTAAATGTCACTTGCCACGGAAATCTTTTCTAACCACTGTAGGGAAAAAAAGAAATAAAAAGAAAACAAAAAAACACAACCCATTACCTTCATCACATTGCCCAGAGACCCACAACCAGAGGCAAATCCTTGTGATAGCGAGGCCTGTCGTAATAGAGTCTCTCTGCTGCCTCTCTGGAGAGATTCCAAACATGATCAGACGTGATTAACCACAGTTAAAACTGTTTGAGAGAGTCAGTTTGTCACCTGGCATCTCCGACAAAATATTTGTGCATAATCATGTGTGGAAAGATTTGCTTAACATACCAAATTTATCACTAACTTTGAGATTCGTCTTCAACATTACAAAAGTTGCTGATGCTTCATATCAAGGAACACGCGTAGCTCTCAAATAAACCTTCTTTGCACAGACAATATTCTTTGTTAGTTGCTACATGCTTGTATTGCCACCCTAGTACACAAACCAGGCTGCCTGGGACATTATGAACTGCCTAAATAGATCAATTTTGGCTTTTTCCACCACAGCCAAGACAAAAAAAAAAGCACCCACAACCTCCACTGTAAAGTTCGAAGCATCAAGCCATATGCACTCTATGGTATTTTCTATATAAAGGGAAGCAGTTTAACGACACCGGTTGTACAAGATTCCTCTATTTGATTAGTACAATTATTCTTCTTTCAAATGTCATATAGCCTTGGGACTGATTAGTCATCAGAGCTGTTTGATAGAAACAACCACACCCTCTGATACCATCTGTGATCCTTATGCAAAGACTTACCTGCCTGTCTGTCTCATCATGGGAACTCTGTCTCATTCTATGCTTAGTGAAGCAGAACTCATTTCTGTGCTGCAATGCACTAGTATTTACTGAAAAAGTACCGTACCTTCTCATAAAAAGGAATCGAAAGCAGGGGAAAGAAGACCTAAAGGTGGAAAAATATGCCACCTCATTTGGTCTAGACTAGGTCTTGAGCTATTCGTACTATTAGCAGAAAGGGCACCCCAAACAAGGCGGCTGAAGTAAACTGAGGACAGGCATGATACCTTAGACTAGCAGAGGTCTGAAGTCACCGCTATCTATAACACAAACTGTCTGTCACACCGCCTTTTTACCATGAGAAGTAGGCCACACATCATTAGGCTTGGTGAACGTGGCCTGCTCAAGAGCAACACTCCTGCAGGATTTGAGCACTTGATCACTTGTGATGTGAAAGATACTAAAAAGCAACAAGTAAACTATACAAAAAAATGGCAATCCTGAAATAAATTAAAAAAAAAAAATGTACATAAAGCTTACATGCTCACTTAAGCTGGATGCATTCTCTTTTCTTTTCTTTTATTATGACAATACTTGCAGGTTATGTGCCACTGTATTCATTTAATTGGTTCATAATTGCATTAGCATTTAGCTTTTCAATGTGTTGTGTTCCACTGCATATATTGCTGTGGTACCAACATTAATAAAAGAATCATGACACTTTCAGTAATACTGAATCCAACCCCTATGGGCTCTTGCAACCTCTGTCTCACTCATGAGCTGTGGGCTTTGTTTGAGAAGGTGAAACTTTGTTTTCTTCCTCTGCAGCAATGTCTTTGTCAGAGAAAAGGTCGAGTAGTAATGTCTGTATGCACATATGTGTGGTTTCCACTGCACTAGAGTGCCATAATTGGCCTCACTGCAATTGTGTACCTGTGAAAGAGCAAATATTACACATTTCCTCTCAATATAATGACTGTTAAGCCTGTACTTGCAAGTGCATGTGAGTGCATGCAAGAGTATGACTGTTTGCTAGAGAGCTTTTAGGTTTTAGCCTCTGTACAATAATTCTCTACCCTGAGTGGATCACTTGGGGCTCGGATCACCCTTTACATATCAGCACAATTGACAATTCCAATCCCTACGCCTACACAAGAGAACTCAACAGCTTCCTATAGAGTCATCGCCCCAGTTAGCTATAGCATGCAGGCTGTAGCATGGAAATTTATGGCACAGCTATATTGCATGGGAAATCGGTGCGCCTTGTCATGCCATTTAGTGCCAGAAAAGTGGTAACATAGGGTGTGTCATATTTGGTCACAGAGTGCATATCTACAGTAGTTGGGGTGTCTGAATGAGGTAAAGAGAAGATCATTTAAAATAGATCTGAAATTTTGTTTTACAGTTGGTAAATGAGAAGAAATGTGCTATTGCCAGCTACATTCAAAACTGCCAAACAGATGAGAAAGACCCGGATGATTCAGACGCAGCTGAATCATCCCAAATAATGCCTTAAAATGGATTAAAGTTTAGTTAGCAGGATGCAGGAGGTGTTGAAACAAATCATAGTTGTATTGTTACCCCTACTTTCCAGCCTGGTGTTACCGGCTCATTCCTGCAATGTCCAAGTGTCCACTTAAATCATTCCCCCATGCCGCAATTGGCAAAGCCGAGCCAAAAGAGCACTAAAAGCTGCTTGGCTCCAGTTCGGCCGACTTGACCACCTCTAAGTCAACCGGCCCCGACGTATAAATAAGAACAATATCAGATAAGTCTTGCAGGAAGCCTATAAACATTTACATTCTCTTTCAAGTGCTGTTTATGGATATTTTATCTCCTATCTGGAAGCTGAAGACATGGTGAAAAAAGACGACGACCTGGGGAGGAATCCGAGGCGAGTGGTTAATCAAAAAGGCAACAGGCCCTGACAGGGATCCAAGCCCATTGACCATAATAGGTGTTTAGAGTAGCGGCCTCCACAGATGAGAAACCAGCTCCTTAGGCCTGCCAGAAGAGTTATGAGATGGTGCGGGTAGTGATGGGGAGGGGAGGGATGCCTGGTAAGCTACTAATTCTATATCTTCTTCTGACAAAGACAAAGTGCAGCCAACAGAGTTCAGTCTGGAAGACAGAGAGAGGGAGCTTGTAGTGTTGTGTTTAACAGAGCTCCTGTCCAACTCCTGTCTTCCTGTCCTCCAGCCTGATGCCTGTCTGAGGATTAAGTCTGACCACAGACAGTTAGCTAGGGCTGTCGCGATAATGCGGTATTCCAAGAACCGCAGCGACTGCAATTTTTGCATGTTTTCTTTTTTCATAGGGTTATTCCCTTCTCATTTTACACTTTGTACATGTGTACTAAATATTAAATAAGTTAATGATAACAATGTGTTCCTTTCTGATTTGTACAGAGGCTCCATAGATTTGCACTTAAGGCTAAACAGACAGCACACTCAGTGTATGTGTGATTACTTGCGAGTCATATATAGTTGTGAAAATAGGTTGTCCAAGGAAAGAAAAATCTCTTTCTTCTTCGCATTGACACATTGCTGCTCAGCTGAGCCTTCTCAACGTTAAGCCCTGTAGTGCTAAATGTGTTTTGTCTAGGGATGCACCAAATATTGTGCAACCGAAATTATTCGGCCAAAAATAGCAAAAAATATGTATTTCTGAATAAGCGAAAAAGGCACAATAATATGTACCGATCAATGACTAATGTGATCAAATAGAGAGACGCACTACTGCAGCAAACATGTCGCCAGTGTGAAAGTATTTAAAACTATCAGAGAAAGATGCAGAAATCATTACAAGCACAAAGCACCAACAGCAAGAGAATGTTTAGTGCTGTATCACATCTCCGATGAGAAGAAGAGGTGGCTAATGTTGGTGGTTCAGTTACTGTATGATGATTGAAATCTCGAAATTACCTCAAACCATTATTAAATAGACTGCAGAATGTTATATTTTCTAATGCATGCACAAATTGCATGTTCAAAGTCCAAGGCACGAGAAAAAATTACTTATTACTCGTCAGTTGCTCATTAACATATTTGTGAATTTTCTTAAAGCCATGTGACAATGTGATATGTTCGACAAACATCTTTCCAAATTTGTAATGATAAAAATGTATAAATCTGCATGCTGTTGTCAAAAAAAAAGCAGCACTGAGATCTTCCTGTGGGTTCCTGTCAAAAAAAGCAAAAAACAACAACTCTATCAGCACTCATAAATGATAGTATTGTTATTGTAATTTTACTGCCGTTCTGTAAAATAAAATAAAAAAGACAATAATAATCAAAATAATAATTACCCTACAACAGCTCTATTAATACATTCATTATAACATTCACACACAGTGTTCAAATTAGGATCTGTAATATAGTCTAATGTTTTAAAAGTCTCTTCCACTCAGTAAACGTAATTTTAAGTTAAATTGTGCTTTGTTCGTATAATGTCTGCTAGAATGTAAAAAAGTGTAAATTGTAAAATAAATATTTTTAAATTGTTCTTTTTTAATACATTTTTTTTTATTTGAAAAGCAGGACAAAACAGTAAAAAACACATTTTGGTTAATGCAATAGTGAAAAAAAGGCAAAATAGGCCTACATGGGGTGGGTGAAAAAGCGTGTTTGGTATTCGGCCTTCAGCTCAGTGTTTCATTTTGTTCGGCTTCAGCCAAGAATTTTCATTTGGTGCATCCCTAGTTTTGACTGAAACGGTCATTGGCAGTTGTGTGCAAAAGACAGCAATCCAATGACTCTGAAAGCAGTGTAACATATGGGCGACAGTACACACCCAAAAATGTAATAATTTACTTACCCTCATGTTGTTGTAAAAATGTAAAACTTTCTTCTCATAACATAGGAAGATATTTTTTTAAATGTTGGCAATAAAAAGAGTTTTAGTTCCCATTGGCTGGCATCGCATGGACAAAAAAAAAAAAAAAAAAAAAAAAATCACAAGTATTTATCAAAATATCTATTTGTATGTTCCACAGAAGAAAGTCATGCAGTTTTAGAATGACACAGGTGGGGAGTAAATGACAGATTTTTAATTTTCCTTTCAGTTCATTCATAGTCAAAAAATACTTGGATTCAGCACTATAACAGCTAATTAGAACACTGTAAGAATCTGACATTGTTTCATAGAAAAATCACTTTTATCACTTAATGCTTTATCATGTCATGCCTGGTTAAGGAACAGTGTAAAATGTATTGCAACGGTAAAGACCTTACAAATTAAATCTGCTTAAAAAAAAGAGATAAAATTACAAAAAAATAAATCCACCATAAATACCATATATATATTTTTTTTTATCAATACGCAACTAGAAAATCTCAACAGCATAATTTGAAGTTTGATTATGCAACATCTAAACCTATCTTTGATCATCAAGTACACAGTCTGGACATCTGAACACCTGAACTCCAGTCTGAGTGAGCCAAATTACAGCAAACCGTAGCTGTGCCACTGTGGATGGCCTCAGTCCTCTCTACAACATGAAAGTAAAAGAAGCTCCCACATTCACCTGAACCCTCCTGATCTGCAAAATAGTGGCACTCTTATACTGAGGTGCATCCTTGCCTGACATGACGCCTTTTGTCTCCTCCTGTGTTGTGACAACACTTACATTTGTAAATTGCCCTCCTTGTAGAGGATAAACATCTGATAGCCACAAGAGAAAGGGAGTTGGGGAGAGTAACAAGCCTCTGGGACTTCCGCTAAACAAATGGAGAGATCTTTAGAAGCTACTGTTTGTGTTTGCCAAAGACATGGCCAGGATACATTAGGCTCCTGTCAACGGCCGCCAGGCGCTATTCAACTACGTTAAAGTTGGCCAACAGGGTATTTCTGAGAGGGTCTGAGGGGAGAAGATTGCAAATGTTGCAGAGAGTTTCTGCAGGTTAAAGTAGCTGCATTATTGTATCTGAAACAGTAAAAAAAAAAAAAAAAAAAAGTAATACGATCTGTATTACACTACTCAACTGAACCTGGGCTCTGAACCAAAAGCATAATATTGCTGTGCACTGACGCTGTGCAGGCATCACTCAATGTGTGAACAATGTGGTCAGGAGCACTCTGTCAAAGCTGCTCATTGGATTGGCCATTACTTAAAAAACAAAAAAAACATTAAAAAAAGAAGAAGAAGAATGGCGGGGAGGAAAAAACAGCAGATTAATCATGCTGTTAGCGATGAAGAAGAAGTCGTTGATTAATGCAGTTTGGCTTTTTAAACAAACAACTCCTGAGTGTGTGGTGTGCTCGGCATTACCCTTTAATTTAGAGAGGGTTGACTGGAGAATTTTTGTTTTTGCAGCTTCGCTGAAGCTCTCTACCCCCTTGTTCTTTACCCCCTTCTCCGGGGCTTTTTTCCCTCTCCCGACACCATATGGAGCAGGCCTCACAGAAACAATCCGCTAAAAACAACAGGCCTGCACTCAACCGTTCCCTACTTTTTTAAAACCATGCGAGAATAAATTGCTCCCTTATTGTGCTTCTGCCAGTGGTCCAGGATCATTTTTGTGTTCTCGATCTAATTAGATTAGTTTGGTGCCAGTTCGGCATTACTGCAAGAAGGTGCCATACGAGAGGAGGAACATCAGGCTAATTGGCAGGAGGATACAACCCATTCCTCACCATTCGCCAGCAGGTTCGCTCCTCGGCCCTCTCATTACCGTCATTTTGCAACGATCTCAAAAGTCTGTGATAACCCAGCTTACTGTATTCTTACAGGCAGAAATTGGAGTCAAACTAGCGAGTCTCATTAGGTACACTCATGAACAACACCTCTCAGTCTGTAAAGGCTCTGCTGTTTATCTAGCAGGCCTTAAATGCATAGAGATATGGAATGTCCATTGTAGTAGCAACCAACTCATTAGGAATGTAACAATTACTGGTTTGATGATAAATCAAGATAAAATTTCCCACGGTTAGGGTTACCGTTTCATCGATTACCACGATTAGAACAACTCTCGATAAATAAATAAATACTGTCCAGCATAAAGCACAGTTTTCAGTAACAGTCTCACGTACGCAGAGTAGGGCGAGAAAGCTGGGAGGTTTTAAAAGTGTACTAAGGGAATTAATTAATTATATGAATGCACCTCTGAAGGTTCTCGCTGTCTTCATTTTGTTTTCATCTTTGCTCCATGTAATACCTAAAGCAGTTATAAATTTCTTCTGGTTATAAATTCCAGTCCTCGCGTCCCCCTGCTCTGCACATTTTGTGTGTTTCTCTTTTGGCTTCCTACGTTTGTTCTATTCGAACGAAGCGAAGTGGACACCACAAGATATTGCGCCATGATTCCAATTCAAAGCCAATGTATATGCTCCATTTAAAGTGCACTGAAGTGTGTGAGACATGAATTTAAATTGTATTTATTTACAGAGGTATATGATGTCACACTTTTCCGTGTGTGAAGACGTTGCGCAGCACAAATCCGTGAATGAATGTTCCGAAGTGAAGTAAACTTAAACAGACTTCCCCAGCTCAAGGAGTAGGGAGCAATGAACACTGTGTAGAGAATGTCAACGGGAACACAGTTCATGCACGGAGTTCACTTCCAACGAGCTTATTATCTGAATCAGGTGTGTTAAAGAGAGACGCACAAATGTGCAGCGCAGGGGTTCGCAAGGACTGGAATTGACGTAAAGGAAGTGTTCTTAATCACAATGCTGTTTTGTCCACGGAGGTTACGGAAAACAGCTGTAATTCAAATTTTCCATTAGTGCCACCTGCTGTCAGAGAGTGGATTTACCAAGACTTATTTTTACATTCAGTTTGTGTGCTGCTTCTGACTGGCCAAAAACGGACCGAATTTGCATGGCCTGATATAAATCTTGACCAGTAGATGAAAAAAAAAAACAAGCTTATGTGGATTTTACACTAAACAATTCGGTTAAGTTACCTAGAACTATTTATGGAGCAGATTAAATGCATACAATAATTTATTAAGCAATTATCATTTTGACATATCTTTATTTAAAGACTGAAATGTGAGGTTTGACCTTTTTATTAAACTTTTTCAAAGCTTTATTTTAACATTTAAATTAGATCTCAACATGCTATTAAACTGTTGTCAGTCAAGTTGTCGTTTAAAATTCAAACATCATTGGTAATGTTAATGTTGTATTGATAATGCAAACAAAAGGTAGTTTTATTTGTTGTTTGTTGATTTTTAAATATAAAACTTATACCGAAGTGATTAATGCGTCTGTACTTTTTAAAACATCTCCAGGACATTATAACAATACCATGATAATACTGAGAACCATAATAAATTTGGTCACTATAATCGTGATAAGAAATGTTCATACCTTTATATCCCTACAGCTCATGCTCGTATACTTATTCCACATTTAAAAAAAATATATATAATAATAATTCAGCAACTTTAAAAATGCATTACAGCATGTTCTTCAATGCACTTTTACCTTCAAATGAAAAGCCTTTTTCAAAGAGCATTCATATTCCTCAACAGTAACAAGCTGGTTGTTGAGCACTATACACCTGATTAAGGTCTTGCTGCATCAAACATTTCTATATGCACTGCAAAATTGAGAAACGGTGGAGGCGAATGATCAGACTTTTAAATGAACATTATGAAAACATTTGGCAGTCTGCCGCCCTGGGCACACTGGCACGCCATACATCACACAGACACCTACTGGAGAACTATGCAGACCACTCAAATTTCCCAACCATAACTCAACCAAATTATACAAAGCAAGGTACAAGTAATAAGCATAAGCTTTACCTCACGGCGTAAATCCATGTTTATACCCAAAAACGGGCATGCGAGTCAAAGAGATGTTCCAGTGCATAGTAGCTGAACCTATAAGGATATGAGCATAAGTGCAGTCTATGATGTCGGTAAAATGCAATGAAAAGTGGGCAGTGATCAAAAAGTCCTCATTTTAAAAATACAGCCTACTTAAGTGCAAACCCACTATATGATGCTTAATGTGTAATATCAGTATCACAGGGAAGAACCATGGGCTGGACTAAATATCAGCCATGATTTAGCATTTATGGATTTAGCCTGGGTAGCACGCATGGTTTTAAAGCAAATTAAAATTCAATTAGCAAAAAAGAGGTGAGCATTTCTAAATATAGGGTATTATAAAACTGTAACTGAGTCATGAAAACAGATCTATTCATCTTTGAAAGCAGAAAGTCTAGAAAGTAAATAAATATAATATAAATAATAAATTATTAACTACTAAGTAAATATTATAACCATCCCAGCATCCAAATATATTTTTTATTATTCAAATAAAAATAAAAGTTGTGTGCACTCAAATAGTAAAATTTCTTTAAATTAAACAAAAGCTAAATATATAAAAAAAAATTATTTGCACTGAAGGCATCAACATTCTGAGAAAGACAGACAACAAATTAAATAAAAAGCAAAAGGTGAACACACGCATTACAACCTAGGAAACTCATATCAGGGGCCCCTGGACCCCTGTAATAGCGCTCAGGGATCTCAGATGACCTTCGACCTAGAAGCCTGTGTCAGAGTTCTGGGTGAAGGATCCACGGGGTTAATCTTGCCATTCAGTATCACCCCCACATCTAAGCATACAACACCAACTGAAACCACCAAGCACAAGCACATTCTAACCATTCCAGTGCGATGTGCATTCACACACAAGCAGGTTTTCCCCTGAAATCCAGACTGGAGAAGATGGCATATGTTTAACATTACGCAAATCTGCTGAAACGGCAGGGCACCAGAAAGAAAGCTCCACTGTGACAACATTCACAAAGGCAGGATCCCCTAATCACCGGCCGTTAGAGGTCGTTTGTTATTTATTTTGGCACAAGAGAAAGCAAGTCCACTATGACACATTCTCAGATTACCTCATTTAAGAACGACAACTGCTCGCAAACCAGACCACAAAGAATGCGGCTGCTTTCGGAAATTCAGATTATTGCATTTCTACGTTAATTAGCTTGAGACTGAAAATCATGTGTGGTGGTAATGAGCAAGCAGACAAAACACTTTTAAAATTAAAATCTCAGCCGAAAAGAAGAGTGTCAACTTATATCCTAATAACACTTATAATGATTCATGACGCATCATAGCTACTTTAAAACACAAAAACCAACAAATGCAAAAAAAACGTCAAACATCTCCAAAAAACTATCGATGTTTGACCAGGACTATTGGATGTCATAATCAAACACACAAAAACAGACTTCAGTTTATCTATGTGCTACTTTGCATATTTTTATGAGCGATGCAGACATATCTCCTGAGAGGAAGTCTGTCGAGTCCAGTGTTTAACAAACACAGCGGAAGAGAAGAATACCAGACCACAGTATCACCTGGTCCACAAATGTACAGCTCAAAGAAAGCCCCCACAGACTAAAAAAATACTACATGTGTGGCCTATCTTATTACCCTGGAGAAAACCTACAGACAAACAAATTCAAGGAAAAGAAAGTCAGTAAATTCTACTGTTCCACATAATAAACGCCAAAGCAGGGGATGATTGACTCACTGAAGATCAAAGCACTTTAACAGCTTGAGCTATCTAGTGGTCTAGATTACTGCCCTGAACTACAGGAAGACTGGGTTAAAACTTACAATAAATAAAGTTTTAAAGCTACATCCCCCTCAAACATAACACCATTAAAAACCTGAAGACAAGCATCACGTCCGTCCCTGTTAATACTATGTATTCGTTTAGAGGACTTGCAACATGAATTGCACTGAAAACCACAATGCCACACGCTGCCAGAAATCCCTGCACTTTTGTAACACACAATCGTAAATATACATACCTCTGTTAAGCATTGGGTTATAGCATTATCTCACTCAAATCCAACAGGGAGGCAGATATCAAAGCTGTCAGAGTATCCAAAGACCCTTCCCTGAGGAGCCCTCTGAGGTATCCTTTATTCCACATCCATTCTGGCCTGGGAATCATTCCATTTTTTCCCCCTCAGTGTTCAGAAAGTTTACTCGCTCTACATTCGTGGCTTGTGAAATGCGCCGTCCCGTACTTCCTTTTCTCAGAAGACCTCACAGGTGCAGATGATCCGAAGTACAAGGGGTGACCACACCATGTCGTTCCTCTCGATCACTGTAACAAAACAAAAAGTCACGTTTAGCATAAAAGAAGTCCCCTTTGTAAACAGCACTTTTTGAATATTTTTTAAGAGGGAGAGTTAAAATATAAAAAACACATATTAAGACTCACTGAATAAAATTGCAAAAACTAACTTTTAGGAATTAAAAAAAAAATAGAGCATGATATTCCCCAAAACTCAGAATCTTGGAAAAAACTCAACATGGACACTGCAATGCACGCATAGAGAGCAGAGAGAACTCCTGTGTCATGTACTCAGGCAGTCTGACAGCAGGTTTCATGAATGGGAGCTCTGACAGAATGGGCCCTCTGGCCGACCAAATTGGAAACAGGAAAACAAACATTCTCAAGGAAACCCCCCATCCCCCCACAAACCTTTTCTTCGACTCATTCAGTCCAACCTGTGTCAGGTTGGCAATAGTCAACCGCACCAGCCTCCAGACCACACAGATGGAGAAATTTCAGCCACCGTGAGATAGAGAGGGGTGGGGGGAAAGACAAAAAAAAAAGCAAAGCGAAAACTTGTTTGCGAGGTAAAAGAACACACACTGCGATAGAAAGGGAAAAAGGGAGACAGAAAAAGAAGGCTAAACTGACTCATCAACGTTCCAGAGGGGCCGGCGGACAGGAGGATCGGCGGACGCACTAAATTCAGCATGTCGGAATGGGGAAGAGAGGAAGTGGGCACTGCTGGAAGATCTAGACTGAAAACTTTCAGAAAGTTTCTGATATGAAGCTGAGCAGGGAGACCTGTCCTGCATGATAAATCTAGCGTGAAAAAAAGGGGTTTTAACCAAATAAATAGTTACTGATACCCACACTTTGTTATAGAAGTTCAGGAAAGTCATCTTATATGGAAAGCAAATCTAACGGGAACCACTAGTTTAGAAAAACCACACGCAGGCAAAGTGTCAACACATCCGATCAATAGAAGGTTTATCGTAACATCACTGTAACTTGCATTTTCAATACAAATGTCAGTTATTTTTAATTCCTCAGAAAAAAAAAAGTAAGCTTTTGTCAATGAGTAAGACTGGAGATTTAGGGGAACTTCGATTTCTTTTTCTTCTTCTTCGCTTGCAGTGCAGCCTACCACTCTACTGGGAATGAGAGAGTTTTCAGTCAGCAAACTTTACCAGATGTACGCTAACCACGAAAATATTACACGCCACATAATTAGCCTAACAAGTGGTGTCAAACAGCTCTGACAGAGTCAGAGACCCAAACCATCTCTTATCTGGAGGAGTTGTTAAATACACTTGAGATCCTTTTGTGACGCTTAAAAATTAGCCATCAAACTATCATATGAATGTAGAAGCTAAACCTATAGTTTTTACAGGATAAAGGAGGTTGCTGTGACAACACAGGTCAAAGGTCCTTGTGTTTTATTCCCATACAGGGTGTGAGAAAAAAAGGGAAGAGATCAAGATTTATTCTAAAAAAAGCAGCGCTTAAATTTAAAGCACTTAATTTGGATTACAAAAACCTTTTCGATGTTAGACTCATATAGCACCCCTAATTGACTTCACTCACACAAAACTCATGCACATTTCTAGTTATTTCTCTTCAAATCCATCTATATTGCGTAAAAGTTTAGCGAGAAAATCCATGAGGCCGGCAAGTCTTTGCAACATATCAGCTATAACTCACCATAACAAGCCAATATAACACACATCCAGAGAAATTTAGTGACTTTAGAGACAAGGGATGATCTCTGTGAACTGTGGCCCTTTTCTTCTTCAAAATCCAGAGGAAAAAAGACTAGCTATTCAAATGCAAGCCAAATCAAATATATGTTCTAAAAGCTTTTATGGGCCCCAATTATTAGGAGCTATCTCCGTGTAAGCCTCCGCATTTCATCAGGTGGATGCAAAGGAAAATGTCTCTCATGTTTGGAGAATTCTAACCACAAAAATACAAAACAAAGGAATTTCTATAAAGCCGTTGATGCATAATTTCAAAACACAAGCAGTGATGGTAGTCTTGCCTGTTGCCGTACATAGGGAGTGGAAAAAAAATACTATGCTGCTCCGTAAAACATATTTCAAAAAAAGATTATACTATTAACAAGTTTTAAATCACAGAAAAAACCTTATTCAATTTAGCCAATAACAATCTGAATTTTAAGTGCCCTATTTCTTTGCAACATTGGATTTCTTATTCTAAGTTTTTATCCATTATATTCACTTTGAATCAACAAATAAATTAAAATATATGCAAAAATAATCATCTGGTCAGAGTATATTTCCTAACAACCTAGAAAAGTAAAGATTACAATATTTTGAAATCATCAGCTAGTTACAATATCTTCTTTCTTTGCAAGCAAACACCTGAATTTCATATGTTAGCGTGATCCATTCTAAATCTCTGTCATTAAAAAAGTCCCCTACGATTTATTTTCATTCGCCCTACGGCTTCTTATTCAACGTCACTAACGCCACATGAATCTGCCACAGGGACACAAGTGGCAAATCCCGGTGCAGAGAGAAGTTACCCCAAAAAGAAGTTGTGCAAACTCAGAAGCCACGAAGAACAAAATGGAAGACCCCCACTGCTGCTTTCTCCCTCCACCAAGGCCCAAATTCATTTGTCAGCCGTAAAGTTCCTGACTATACACCGCTGATCTATTGCCTCTCTCCAAAGAGCTCACAGATGTAGAGTCATTTACATTTCAAATACACCTTGAGCTTTTCAATCACTTCAAACGTCCCTTATCAGACAACTCATGTGGATCTTATTCTTCAATGTAGACTGAGAAGTGAATCTAGCTGAATGGATAGCAAGGTCGAATTCACATTTTTGAGTGTTTACATTTTTGAGTGTTTACGATGCACAAGGAATTAAGTAATATTCCACGCAGACAGATATTTTTCTTCTGATCTCTAGGTTGTTATTCATGTAAAATGACAATGAACTATTCCATGCATGAAAATACTTTTTTTTTTATCTTCAAAGATTAAAAAAAGTAATGTAACTGCAAAAAGGGTTTAGATAAAGTGACTGCAACTGCAGTAGTCTGATGATGACAGCTGAGGTTCCCTATTGACTGTTTCTGAAACTATGTTTACATTTGTGAGTTTCTCTACATTTCTCTAAATGATGAGCCGCATTTGCCTGCACAGGCTTTGTCATTAAGAAACCTTCACCGCCACACCATTTCAGAAAGAAAAAGAGAGCATATCATTTCCAGACTGCCCGAGTGTCGCAGTTATCACAGTTTACAGGAAACAGAGCAACTCATCTACTGGAACCAACATGGGATTTTGTTTCATAACAATCAGATACAGGTTACACTTCGGTACAGCTCATTTAAGTGAAGTGTGGGTGATTTTATCAGTTTTAAGATAAATACTTGTGTCCACCCACTTGAACCAACTGATGGTATTCTAATGTGAAAGTGATTGTAAAACCAAATTAACTGGAAACAATACCACAGTTGCAGAACTGAGGAACGTTGCAACAACCCAAATCCAAACAATGTTACAAACTGTATAGGATATGAAAACACTCATATACGTAAACAAATACCTTGTTAAAACGTGTTGGAGTCGTTTATAGTGTTCCTGTCGTCTGTAAAAAAGTTTCTATTGATGAATAACATCAACAAGATAAGGGGAAAACGACTACTGAACATGCCAAGAATAAAAGCTACAATTTCTATGCACATGCCTTAATTGTTGAGGATTAAAACGGAGTTAATTAATTTCCTTGAACTTCTGTCAAGACGTTTTGGAGAGTGATAAGCTTCATCACGCCCACTTTAGTCACGCCAGACGAAACTTTGTGAACTACAGCCCCCCCCAAACACACCTAAGTGCGAAAGTTGTCCACACAGTTACTAAAACAAATAAAAAGTCTTACCATTAGTTATATAGTCACAAAAACACACTTCCAAATGAGAAAATAGGATTCTTATAAAGTCAGGACGTTACCGCTATTCATAAACTTTTCCTCAGAGACTTGCTGCACATCTCCATTGCCTCGAAGAACGCAATGAAACAGAAAGGCAGCTTTTCGCTACCTGCCTTCGAATAAAACCACAAAATAGCGATAAAAACCCCCGTTGAGATTCGTGGACTGTCATGTAAACAACCCCGAGACTCTTTGTATGTGGAAAATGAAGTGTAACGTTCAGCGCGTTGCCATGCCTACGCGTTTTCTTATCTTACATCAGTTACGGAAAGTTTTCGAAGTTTGTGTGGAAAGCGCCATTCAACTTGAAGCATCATTTACGCAAAAACAGTAGCCTACACACTAATGAAACTTTCTACAGCTGTAGTTATGCGCCGTTTAGCTACTTTAGCGCGCAGTGCAACCGGTTTACACGTAAACAATGCAAATAAAAGGCGCCTCGCGGCTTAACTTAAATTTACAAGAAACGAAGAAAAACGATATTACTACATTCGGGATATTATCTTGCGCAAAACCCATTGCAACACAGATTGAAATAGCTGAAAAGAAATGGGAAGGAACAAGTAATCCAAAAACCTCTTCGTGTGTTTACTCTCAACTACTGGGAGCTAACAAGTCGTCAATTTCGATTTGCAATTTAGCCTCAAAACCCAAATGGCACGCAGAAATCCGAAGAACCGTGCTCTTATTTTCATTGCAAAGTAGCAATCAACTGATTCATCACCAAATCCCTTCGCCCTTCTCAACATTACATAAACATTCACCCCCTAAAAGCCATCAGGAACTACAGCTAAAATCCACATCGTACTTCTGCCGTGATCGCAATGCTCATTGATTCGCTTTCTCCTTACCTGTTGATTAAACTGCAATAGTCTTTGCAGTCTGAAAGATGGTGGAGCTTTGGCGTGAGCCATGAAGCGTCTTTGTGTTGTTTGTTTGTTGATCTCGGGGAATGATTTCTTTTTTTATGGGGATGTAAGATTGCGAATTGCTCCCGTACACGTGAAATCTTGGGAGACTGTGTTTAATAGTAAAAACGCCTGAGTCTGGGATGGAAAAAAGGAGGTTGGTTTTTTGCAGTGATCTCAGTTCTTTATCAGAAGTGTTATCGCTTGTCAGGACCTCAGACTCCAGGCATTACGTCAGTTTCAAGACACCAACACTATTAATATCAAGAAGCCCTTGCGGAGGAAAGCGCCACCCTAGAGCGCGTTCTCTTAAAGGGACAGTGACCACTAAAACAGCTCCAGCACCACTCTGCAACTTCGCCATAGACTGCTGAAGAAACACACAGATCAGTCATCTAGACCAGAATCCGTTCTAAACGCTGGTTCGCACTTCTGTTCTGAAAAATCTCAATGCACTGTAAATATTATTTAATCATGTTTTAGGGGAATTATATAATATCAGCAGTAATTTTCAGAACTGGTCTGAGGTTTGTCTCATGCAACGCATGTCTTCTTGCGGCCACCACAGTTTGTGTGACAATATAGTAAATTATTAATAAGTAATTAAAAAAAATCTATCTATATATCTATCTATCTATCTATCTATCTATCTATCTATTATATTATATAATATATATATATATATATATATATATATATATATATATATATATATATATATATATATATATATATATATATATATATATATCACAACTAAAATCTAATCATACAACCATGGATAGTTATGATATTAAAATAAATATGCTTACCACATTTAAAGTAATAATAAAACTTTACTCTTCAGCAGAATATTGCACAGTTTGGTTATGAAAGAGAGTGACAACCACATTGTATAACTGTTGGGTTTACATTAGATGTCACAACTAAATTTTTAGAGCGAGTTGGGTAAAGTTGCTGTAGTTTTTACATGCTGTTTAATATATATATATATATATAATATATATATATATATATATATATATATATATATATATATATATATATATATATATACACACATAGTACACACACATATACATATACATATATATATAAACAGACCTTTTTTACAGACCTTGTGGGAAGAGAGCATATTAATAAATATATTAATATGTTTCACAATTTGATTTTAGGAATATATTTGTTTATTCAAAACTTTCTCAGTGCTCAGCTATGTAGAACTGAAACCAAATAAGTGAAATGAAACACTCTGTCATTCTGTGAACATTTACTGACAGGTGGTAATTTCTGTGTGGAATAATTAGCAGAACAGCAGTAGATGTTTTTGTCAACTATTATGAGGGTAGCTGACTTTTGGGAAGTTGACATGTGATATGACATACTATACTTCATCTAAAACTATGCAAACAGCATTTTGATGATACTTGTATAATTATCATGTAGGCAGCATTTATGACCTTATATTGAGAGACTGCATGGGATATTTGTACACCACTGGGTCATTTAACACGATATTACAAAGGCAAAAAAATAAAAAATAATAATCATTAAGAAAAAAAAAACACTGAACAACTTCCATTATACATTCATATCATTTTTAACCTAAAATCTTGATTTTTCAAACACACACACACACACACACACACAAAAGAAAACACTAAATAAACTTCATAGTAGTGTCTCCAAATGACTGCGTAAAGGATTACTGTTTATAGTGGATTGTATTTCCTATTTATAAAAATAAAACAAATTAAATTCTGTTACACCATCTATTACTAATATTGTGCTAACTGTTTAAAATGTTTATCAAACATATAAATCTACTGCAGAAGATTACTAAATATAGATTGAAGGTAAATGTGTACAATAATGAACTTTCAGTTGCTAACAAATACATGAACAGATGGGAAAGCTTTCTCAGTCATAGAGAGTGATTATTTATTTGGGATTATTTTGGATAATTCAACAATTAACCAAAAAAAAAAAATTTTAGATACAAAAATGTTACCTCATAACATATTCTTTTCATGTTTAAATGAATGGAAAATGTTGTACAACATGTATTATGTATGTTTATTTCCCCCTTTTTTATGTTTCTTTTCCTTTGAAATGTAAATAACATAAATAAGTTGTCAACAGAAATCTTTTGTCAACAGAGATTTGATTGATTTACAATATTGGTTTCCCGGGGATTCACATGATTTGAAAATAGCAATGTGTGGAAAGAGCATAAGTGTTTTCCAAGAATATATATTTTATGTTTTTTTCAACACAGGTATTAACGGTGGGCCAATTACAAGTTGAGACAAAAATCACTCAGACACATTTCACCCGCAAAATATACAAGTGTGCAGAACATGTGCATTCGACCAATCATAAATTATATTGCACGCTTCCATGAACTCATTTGGGGAGTAACAAAGTGGCCACTATT
Source organism: Carassius auratus (assembly GCF_003368295.1). Taxonomy (NCBI): domain Eukaryota; kingdom Metazoa; phylum Chordata; class Actinopteri; order Cypriniformes; family Cyprinidae; genus Carassius; species Carassius auratus. The sequence continues at coordinate 211 of NW_020525210.1, read as the reverse complement.
GACTGTAAGGATATATCTGCCATCTCGCCACTATCGTGAGGTATACTGATGAAACTTTTTTAGAGATGAAACCTGAGAAGTGAAGTCAATGTTGTTTATTTCACATTGAGCCATCATGCCATGAGATGGATGTCACTGAAATATTTTTAGTCGTGGTGGTTACATTCTGCTAAACATATTACATACTGTGGAAGTTGGCGCCAATACGGTC
>NW_020525209.1:60000-76058 GCF_003368295.1 Carassius auratus | reverse complement strand
TATGGAATCCAAGTTAACAGCAATACGTTAAATTGCATAACATGACAACCATCAATCACGTAATTAGCGCTCGCATTGAGTTCCTCAATGAGGTTAAAATTATATTAGATACACCAGTAAAGGTCACAGTCTGGAGGTAAGTTACTTGCATCTCCTGTGAAGAAGGAGCCTCGGTGAAAGGGCTATCCCGAGGTCGTTGATTGGCTGGAAGTTCAGTCTCTGAAGTGACGTCTTGGGAAGCCCGTGGTTGTTGGCGTTGGCTGAAAAGTGCAGAGTCGTGTTCGCTGGTTGAAGTTGAATGGACGTTACAAAACTTAACTCAGAAACACGAAACTCTCAAACGGAAAAGAAAAGAAATAAAGTTTGACGAGACTAGGTTGTGTTCCTTCTCATAGTAGCAGCAGGCAGGCACGCTGGAACCGCGCTCAAAAGAACAATGATGACTACCGCATGGCTAGATGCTACAAGCTAAAGCTAGGTAGCAAAGCTACAAGCTAAAAGCTAAGAGCAGGCATGACTGATAGCACGAGCAATGCTAGAACTAAAAGCCGACATGGCTAATAGCAGCAGCTAGACTAGAACTAAAAGCAGACTAAAAGCAAGGCATGACTAAAAACAGACTAAAAGCACAAATTACATCGTGTCCAAAGTATTTAAAACTTCCTGTTGGCCACCCCTCAAATGTTGCCTTGACCAATCAGATATGTTCTTGGGGTGGGTATCATAAATCATTTGTTTATCTTACCAAGCATGTGGTTCTTGCCTCACAGGGTCTAATTTTGGACATGATTCCTATAACATGATTATGATATATTTTACAAATAAATGATTGCAAGGACAATATCAAGCAAGAAAATGCAATTATTTCAATACTAGACATGACTATGTATCCTATAGTTATCAAAAGACATACACAATAAGTGATTATACATGATAGTCAAATGTGTGGGTTACACGTAAATGAATATGGAGTCAAGCAATAGAATGATTCATTCATGAGTCTTTTTTGAGTTCATTCTGGTCCATATATAATGTATAAAAAGGGTTTCTTTGCCATTCTCTGGCAAAGGACTTTTCTGTGAAGACAAAGGTTTAAAGCCCTTCCCCCTTAGGAATTTCAGTCTGGTTTCACTGGCTGGGGGGGGAAGTCAATGCAAGTATTTAACTTGATCTCCTGGGTTTACATGTGATGTCCAGCGTTGCATTCCAATCACGAACAATAAATTTGACAATCTCTTCTTCGAATTAAAATTGTCAATAATTGTTCTATTGGTGTTAATGTTGAAAGCTGTTGTGTGAACAAGTTGGTTGGTTGGTTATCTTGTTTGGTTCCTGTGGCACTAGAACTGATTTATGACTTCCTGAGGAATTCAGCTCATGTTTCAATGCACACAGCTCTGATAGACTCTTTGATTTGTCTGATTTGACTCATTTCTGCTACATATATCCCCCTTTCGATCGGCGAGGTGTTTAGGTGAAGACATCGTCGATCGCTGGAGAAACAAAGGCAGAAGAAGCAGACAAACACAGCAAACAGCAAGACAACACCTCCATGACAGTTACTGTACTGGTGCAGGCATCAGGTTATTTAGGTACACGTGGTTAAGTTCAATTAGTCAATGTAGTTTAGCACATTGAGGATAGTTTAGATCGTCTTGGAAATTGTTTTTTATTTTGATTCATCAATCAAATTTGTGGTTAACTTTGTTTGGTTCTTCTAGTTTGTCTTACTTTACATGTTTACCATTAGTTTTCTAGTAATTTCATTTTCAATTCAATGAATTGACCTATCATGCATGGAGCTCTCTGGCTTCCATTCAGTTTAGAGTGGCTGGCGGATATTAGGTGTTGCGAGTCAATCCTAATATCAGACCTTCGACCCTCGCAGGGTGTCTAGGCGTTTCACCTACTCAGGAAAGAGGGGAAGGAGAAGGATAGGTAAAAGAAGAACAAAACAAAACAAGGCTGCTGTGGGTTTTCCTAGCATGTGTTACAACTACTATTGAGCTAGGATGTCAGGTGCAGCTAGTGTGTCGTGAACCTTAACTTAGTGTCAGGTGTTCTACCTATTGTGAGGATGGCTGCACGTTTCTTCATGGTGGGTATATGTAACTTTGTTACGCTAAAAGTTGGATATTCTACCTGTGGGAAGAATATGTTTGTTGACTGTGTTATCAGTAGATGTGTTTACCTCTGGGTGTAGGTAATGTTGTGTATTACTGGTGTAGTGCATGTGTGGTCAGATCTGTTCAAGTCTGTGTTGTCTCCCCCTTTTTCTAGCATGTCACTTAAGACTGGCTCTCAGCATCCTTGGCTTGGATGAGGGCGTGTCCCTGGTCTAATGAGGGGTCAGTCCAGCAAGGCAGGAAGTTCTTTAGCAGACAGTCGGAGGCAGTTTGGCATGGCTGTGTGAAGCTGAGTTGCAAAACTTGTCTCCTATGTTGCATTCTTCTTGTGATGCCTTCTGGCTGTAGCAGACTTTCTGACCTTCTGTGCTCTGGTGGTTGCTGTTGCACAGACAGGGAATTTGGAACTTGGAGTTGGAGTTCATTTGACAGTTTGTTAGTGACTGAGGTGATGTCCTTTAGTACCTCAGATTTTTCATCAACAGTTGGCCGTGAAAGACTTGTTCATTCTGGGTTGTTGTTGAACAGGTGCTTGTCATCTCTGATGCGGTGCACCAGGTGATCACCGGCCTTCCGTTCTGTCGCTGGTCACAGCGAGCATGACTCAACTTTGTGGTCACCTGCATGTAAATTGTCTTGAAGGAACTCTCTTAGTTGTTCCATGACTTGTTCCGTGTCTTCTAATGGTAAGCGGTTATGTTCTTGTGAGTACTCAGCACTGTGCATGTCTGAGTGGTGCTGAGGTGGGTTTTGTTGTCGCTTACCCACACGAGTTGCTCTTGGATGAGTCAGGTGATTACCTTTGGATATCTGGTTAGGTTTCCAGATGTTATCCTTTTGGTTTCTTGAGAAGCGTGGCTGGTCCCATGGATTTTTCCAGCAGTTGGGCTGAAAGCGGTCGTGGATATGGGCGTCACGTTCTGTGTGCTCTTGATGGAAGACTCTGGTGTTGTGATGCCACTGGGTGTCGTCCAGTGCAAGGCTTGAGTCTTTGTTGACAGAGTTCAAGAGTGTGGAGGTTTTGTTACCTTTCTTTGAGGCCAACTTCTGCTTGTTATAGGCCTTCTGTGTTAGGTCACGCAACTGTTGGATGGTCATGGAGTTCGGACAGGCCATGACACCTAGATGGTGACTGACTCCGGGGTGCAGATTCTTTAGGAAGAGGGTTTTGAAGTTCACATCCTCTTCAAGGTCAGGGCTGTTGTATGCACCAAAGTAGGCTTGTCGGAGTCGGTTGTAATAAGCTTGTGGAGTCTCTTGACGACCTTGTTTGGTTTCCAAGGCAGTTAACAGTCCATGTTCAGACTCTGGGTCTGTAAACTCTTTAATCAGGACCTCACGAAGTCGCTGGTAGTTTGACTTGGTTTGACTGGGCTGTCGATCTAGAAAGTTTCGTACCTCGGAACTGGACGTGGCTCTAAGGAGGTATAACCAGTCTCTGTCAGTCACATGAGGTCTCACTTCCAGGTGAAATTCGATATCTCGCAGGTAAGCTTGGATGTCGGGGCTCTCTGTGGAGTTCGGGTTGAACCTGCTGATGTTTTTAGACAGCTTGTTGAGGTCTTTGATTGTCATCCCGTGTGCAGCTTCAAGGCCTTGGACGGGAGGTTTTCTTTCGTTGGCAGGAAAGGGTTGTGTGGCGAAGGCAGGTGAGGTTTTGGGTTGTGGCCCTTCGCTCCTTTCGTCATATGCCAGTTCTTGGACGTGGGACTCTGCTCTGCTCAGCAGTGATGAGGCTAAGAGAGGTTTCTCTTTCCTTGGCTCTTGTTTGTGCTTGTAAGCATTTTGGAGTTCTTTTCTGACCATGTAGAGCTCATCGTTGGTATCGTCTAGTTGTTGGGTCAGATTGTCCATTTCAGTTCTGTACTTTTCAAGGTGGTCTTTCAAAGCACTGATTTCAGAATTCTTGTTTCTGATGTCTATCTTGGCTTTCTCCAGTAGCTGTTCGGCATACTGGAGTCTGTTTACCAGGTCTTTCTGAGCAGCCGTTGCATGTTGCTGGTCGAGCTGAGCTGCTGCCAGGGCTGCTTGGAGCTTCATAACTTGTTCTGTTGTATCCTGCTCCCTCTCGCTGGGTGCTTTGAGTTGATCTTGAACTTTCACTTCCAGCTTGTCTATGCGATGTTGAGCACGTGTCAGCTCCTCTTGAAGGTGGGTGATGTGCTTGTCGCTCAGTTTCAGCTGGGTTGTGAAGGCATAGCTTAGTGAGCTTGTGATCTTGACCAGCTCCTCGTGGTTGTTGTTCTGGCTTGAATCTTGTGTCAGGAATCTTCTCAGGATTAGGATTATTATTAAAAATAATAACAGTTCAAATGTCTTTGGAGTGAGGCTGTCTGTTATGCCTCTCAGCCAAATGTTCACATCTTCCCCATGGGAAATGGGGTCTGCAGTCTGCGGCATGTTGGCACGCTGGGGAGAAGAGAGACTGACGCAGATCTGTGTGGAGTAAAAGCCTATGTGTGGTGGGACAACTAAGTGTTGTATCAGTGATTGTGAACCACTAGTGAAATGTGGTGATGACCGTGTTGGTCTCAGGGTGTCTAAGTAGACTAGAGATGCGAAGGCTTTGTCACTCTAATGAGGAAGAGGAAAAGAGAGACAGAGGTGAAAAACAAATTCAAATGACAAGCAAAATTTCTGTTTTTCAAATGAGGAAAATTATTTTTTTCCAATTAAATGTTATCAAAAACGTAAACAATATTATTATATTTCTTGCTTTGGACAAAAGAATACAATAATAATTCTGATATCTCTTTTCTTAGTCTGACAGGATTGACACCGTACACCTTTCAGTTGGACCGCTCACCAGGGAGTCAGCGAAGGCGACAGTTGCTCAACACGTATCTCTATTAAATTGATCTCAACGTTGGATGAGATGCTAAAACTTGGATTGCGTTTCCAAATGTAGGGAGGTTATGAAGAACAAATGAGAGGATGATTACAATCAAATTCATAAGGATGATTCGTCGTCTTTGGCACGATTGTGTATTTACTTCACTTAGAATTGATTGATGGTTCTTACATGTCCTACAAATGTAAAAAGAGAAGAGGAAAGTAAAGGAGAGAGAGGACGGAGATGGTAAGTCTCAGTAGCGGTTATCTCAACTACAAGGAGAGCGTTGTGTTAGTTGCTGCACAACTAATCAAACAAAATAAACTTTAAGTGAAAGAAGGTTGTCTTTCTAATTTATTTGAACTCGTAGTGAGGGATAACAATGTCTCCTTTTAAGGCTCAGGTTTGTCGTTCCCAGGCTAGGATACACAAAGTAAAGAAATGGTAAGAAAAAGTAAAATAAAAAAATTAATAAATGGGCAAAATATGCAAAAATGAAATTAAAAAGAGGAAATTAATACGTAAAACAATAGTGGTTAAGTGCATAACCAAAAACAGGAAGAGGGTTAAAACGCATTCAAATAAGTAAATGTCTGAATAGCATATATTCAGATGGGTAATAAATAAATTAGGAAGAATAAGTTTACTTAACTTCCAAAGTTCAAGGCTTATTCATTCCTAAAATAATTAAGACCAAAAGAGAATACTAGAAATAAAAGATCATATGAAATGATCTGAGAGGGAAATTTTAAATGCTTCCAAATAAATTTAATGTTTCAATTAAATTTCAATTTGACAATTAATAATTGTGAGTCAGTATTTCCCTTTCTAGTAAAATGAAAATAAGTGGTCTAGTGAGAAAAGAGAGCGATAAAAAGAAAGAGACTAACAAGTGTTAGTTAAGATATTTAAAATGGTTAAATCACGTCAGCGTTGCCCAAACACACATTATTCTACCACTGGATGGTAATGCTAACGGCTAACCTTTGAGGCTAGTGGCTTTAGTATAGACTTCAATGTAAATGCAATGGTTTCGTTAGCTTAGCGACACCGCGGAGTTTGTGCGCTGCGCATGCACAGTTCAGAGTTGCTCCGGAAGTACGTTAGGCTTCCGGGTCACGGTCGTCACTATGGCAACCAAAACACATTCTAGTGGATTAGTACATGAATCGTTGCATTGTTGCAAATACAGTTAAGCATGTTACATGAAATGTCGGCTCATTTCAACACTGTACAAATAACAACACCGCCTTTCAGTTGGTTTTGCGATGTGGCACTTAAACTCTAAGTTTGTATAGAGTTAAATTTATCTTAATTCAAATAGCAGCTTCCTGCTGTAGTTATTATATCAATCTCAGCAATTTGATTCTCCGTGCCAGTTTTTCTGGACACAAACATAAAGGTTTTCCTTCGCTGTTGGTACACAGTTAAAATTTACTTGATCAAGCTTTTAAAACACTCCCATTCAAATTACTCTCGGGCACACGCAGTGTTACGCGAGATTGCATTCACTTTGTGAACGGATACAAATGGACAAACATTGCTCTCTAATGTTTAACGTTAACTTAGGGGAGTCGAATATCAAATTTGATTCGGCAGTGGAACACGCACTGGCAATCAAACTATATGAAATATGAATACGGGGACTTTGATAAATAGATTGAGGAACCCGCTCAAAACTATTCTTTATTCACCGATTTATATCCCTTTTGAAACACTAACAGTTTAGCTCCGTTCAGCAAACAGTGACTGAGATAGCGTTTGAGACACTGGAACACGCAGTGAAATCAAATCAGCTATAAAACAAGGCATTACACAAATGAGGAACACGCTCAATTTCTACCTTATTGTACGTTCTCAGATGTTTACTTTTAAGTTCACTTACTGCTGTTAACAACGGGGAGACGGACTCGAGTTAAAGTCTCCTCTAGCTCCTTTCATTCAAGCGGGAGGGCGCGCGCTGCTTACGTCACGCGTCACACACACACATACTCAGGTCTCGCATGCTTCTCATCTTTCATTCCTTTAGCAAAATCAAAGATTAAATAACTTGGTTTATGCTCACAATTTAGATTAAACTGCCCGCATTCTCCACCATAATAAATGTAAGGGAAACAGGTCAATTTAGCTCAAAGGGAATCATTTAAGATTTTAAAGGGAATTTGAACAGAATCACTGTTTCACGGCTGTTCACGGAGACGCGCCTGCGGTTCAGTGAACGAGCCGTTTAACATCAAATCTGCGCTGGATACTAATATCCAAACTATAGTGAAAACACTATCAATTAGCACAGTAACAAGATCGGCAGTTTAAGACATTAACTTGTAAGCACAAAACACAAGATACTTCTCTTTTCAATATGAATAAGGCTTTATTAGATAATTCTAAGACACATAAACTAATCTAACACATAAACGCACGCACACACACATTCACACAAGTTGCAGGAAGGTCGAAAGTTAGGGAAAGATGAGTTTAAGAGAATGGAAATATGGAATCCCAAGTTAACAGCAATACGTTAAATTGCATAAACATGAACAACCATCAATCACGTAATTAGCGCTCGCATTGAGTTCCTCAATGAGGTTAAAATTATATTAGATACACCAGTAAAGGTCACAGTCTGGAGGTAAAGTTACTTGCATCTCCTGTGAAGAAGGAGCCTCGGTGAAAGGGCTATCCCGAGGTCGTTGATTGGCTGGAAGTTCAGTCTCTGAAGTGACGTCTTGGGAAGCCCGTGGTTGTTGGGCGTTGGCTGAAAGTGCAGAGTCGTGTTCGCTGGTTGAAGTTGAATGGACGTTACAAAACTTAACTCAGAACACGAAACTCTCAAACGGAAAAGAAAAGAAATAAAGTTTGACGAGACTAGGTTGTGTTCCTTCTCATAGTAGCAGCAGGCAGGCACGCTGGAACCGCGCTCAAAGAACAATGATGACTACCGCATGGCTAGATGCTACAAGCTAAAGCTAGGTAGCAAAGCTACAAGCTAAAAGCTAAGAGCAGGCATGACTGATAGCACGAGCAATGCTAGAACTAAAAGCCGACATGGCTAATAGCAGCAGCTAGACTAGAACTAAAAGCAGACTAAAAGCAAGGCATGACTAAAAACAGACTAAAAGCACAAATTACATCGTGTCCAAAGTATTTAAAACTTCCTGTTGGCCACCCCTCAAATGTTGCCTTGACCAATCAGATATGTTCTTGGGGTGGGTATCATAAATCATTTGTTTATCTTACCAAGCATGTGGTTCTTGCCTCACAGGGTCTAATTTTGGACATGATTCCTATAACATGATTATGATATATTTTACAAATAAATGATTGCAAGGACAATATCAAGCAAGAAAATGCAATTATTTCAATACTAGACATGACTATGTATCCTATAGTTATCAAAAGACATACACAATAAGTGATTATACATGATAGTCAAATGTGTGGGTTACACGTAAATGAATATGGAGTCAAGCAATAGAATGATTCATTCATGAGTCTTTTTTGAGTTCATTCTGGTCCATATATAATGTATAAAAAGGGTTTCTTTGCCATTCTCTGGCAAAGGACTTTTCTGTGAAGACAAAGGTTTAAAGCCCTTCCCCCTTAGGAATTTCAGTCTGGTTTCACTGGCTGGGGGGGGAAGTCAATGCAAGTATTTAACTTGATCTCCTGGGTTTACATGTGATGTCCAGCGTTGCATTCCAATCACGAACAATAAATTTGACAATCTCTTCTTCGAATTAAAATTGTCAATAATTGTTCTATTGGTGTTAATGTTGAAAGCTGTTGTGTGAACAAGTTGGTTGGTTGGTTATCTTGTTTGGTTCCTGTGGCACTAGAACTGATTTATGACTTCCTGAGGAATTCAGCTCATGTTTCAATGCACACAGCTCTGATAGACTCTTTGATTTGTCTGATTTGACTCATTTCTGCTACAGCAGTCTCTCATCAAAGTACTAACCAGACCTAAACCTGCTAAGATTCAGAAATCGGGCATTGACTTTTTCTTTTTTTTTTTTTTTTAATGAAAGATTATTATATAATTTGTGACATTTTCCAAAAGATTAAAGCACCTGGTATTCCCAGGAAGTCTCCCATCCATGTACTAACCAGGCCCAAACCTGCTAATATTCAGAGATCGGGCATTGACTATATTTTTTGGCAAAATTATTATATACTAAGTGAAAAATGTCCAAAAAGCTTACAGCACCTGGTATTCCCAGGCAGTCTCCCATCAAAAGTACTAACCAGGCCCAAACCTGCTTAGCTTCTGAGATAAGACGAGATCGGGCATAGCCTTTTTTTTTTTCTTTTTTTTTTATTATTATCAAAAGTATCAAAACAAATACAATTTACATTCAAAATAGAGTTTCATATCCATCACATAACTACATAAACACAAGAACTTGTCTGTCCTATCACCAAAAGTTTGCATGCCTACATACATTTATACGTTTAATTATAATGCCATTTTTCCTTTTTGTTTAGAAATGTATGCTTAAACCTCCTTCGTCATCCACACATACAAGTACACATCCATTAATGAAAACTTTTTCAAACAAATCTTGGCTCAGATATTTCCACATTAGAAAGACATTCTTTCTCATCACTGTTTTAAACAACAGATTAATGTCCACTTTTTTCCTTTCAAAATATGCCAAATTCCTTCTTGTCCAAATTGCATATCTTGCATGACTTAAAATGTAATTACACAAATTAACCTTCCAATCTTTACAATTATTACATTCACCGAATAAAAACATTTTCCTCCACTCATCTCCTTCTATCTCTTTTCCCCAGTCCTCCTTTATCAATCTTTTCAATTTTTCATGAAATATGTCTAGCTCTTTACATTCAAAAAATATATGCATTAACGTTTCTGCATCAGTTTTACATACATCACATTCTCAATTAACATTCTTATTAATTTGATGAATCACCACCTTTGTGTATATTCTATTATGTCTTAATTTAAAGTCCAAGTTTTCACACTCCAGTCCATTATACTTCACACTTAAGTTTTTCCATATTGACTTTACATTAATTCCTGGAAATTTTTTTTGCCACACAGCTTCTGATGCAGGCACCTTAATATCCTTTCCCACAAAAACGTTATATATTGTTTTCGTCGTTATATCTGTCAGACATTTCTTTTCACCATTTTTCCCAATAATAAACATTTTTGGCATTCCCCAGTTTCCCGGTTTAGTTGTCTCTCTCTCAATCATTTCAACCCAAGTCTTGGGCAAGCTTGTTTTAATATTTTCACATACCGAATCCACTTTTGATTTTTCAATTCCGTCATCCCATTCCACCACGTAGTCATAAATTGCTCTATTTGGCATAAAACCTTTCACATATTCATATACCATATCCTTTAATTGTCTTACTCCCGCTTTCATGTATAGTCTATTATAAAACATTTTCCCATTCATTTTTATCTTTGGATTAAGAAAAATTGGCTGCTTGTATATTTGATTTATATTTTCACAATCATATTTCACGTCCATTAAAAACTCTGCCCATGCACTAAATACTTCTTGATAAAATAAGGGTATATTTTCAAACATTGGCTTCTTTAAAGCCATGAATACCCCTTCTTCTCCACATCCACTGCTTTTATCCAAAAAGTCTCCCATGAAACCTTTCCATCCATATTGCACTTTATCATATAAATACTTCTTCATTGTTTTCACTCTTATTGTTTTTCTTTTAACCTCTAAATCAATCAACTTTAATCCTCCTCCTGTGTAGTCTGCTATTAATGTATTTTTTGATATTTTAACCCCTTTCCCTCCCCATAAAAAATTATTAAGAACATCCTTGATCTCATTTACCACCCAAACTGGCAAGTCAACTGCACCTAATACATAATTACATTTGGTAAGCAACAAGGAGTTAAACACTATTACTTTGCCCCTCAGTGTTAATTCTCTTAATTTCCAAAAGCGTAGCACTTGTTTTATTTTGTTTAAAATCCCTGTCCAAGTAGCATCTCTTGCTTCTTTTGCATTAACTCCTATATTCACTCCTAAAATCCTTGTGTATTCTTTTGTGACTTTAAAATTATTTTCACACCCGCTCATATCTATCCCTCCTATACTCATTATTTCAGATTTTTCAATATTAATTTTTGCTCCTGATGCTTTTCCATAAGTTTCAACATGTTTCATTATTCTTTTTATACTTTCCATATCTCTTACAGTAAATGTTGTGTCATCTGCATACTGGTGAATTAAACTCAATCTCCCATGTGGTACTGGAATTCCTCTTATTTCCCTATCTCTCTTTACCAGTGTCGCTAGGGCTCAACTGATATTGAATACAGCATAGCAGACAGCGGACACCCCTGCCTCACTGATCTTTCTAGTGGAAAATGATCTGTTAAAACACCATTTACTTTTACACAACTTTTTGCATTACAATATAATAAATTTATCCACCTCAGAATCCTCTCCCAAAAACCAAAGTTCCTCATTGCTTGTTCCATAAAACAGTGCTCCACCCTATCAAAGGCTTTGTTTAGATCCATACATAAAAGCAAACCTCCTTCCCTATCATTAACCATACTATCCACTACATCCCTTATTGTGCATATGGTATCTGTAATGTCTCTTCCTGGTATACTGTATGATTGATTTGGCGATATTATACTTCCCACTACTCCTTTTATTCTATTGGCTAAGACTTTTGTCAAAATTTTATAATCAGTTTTTAAAAGACTTAAAGGTCTATAATTCCCCAAATTAAGAGGACTACCTTTATTTTTATATAGAATATTGATTATGCCCAAGCTCATTGATTCTGGTATCTCCCTTCTTTCTTCCATACTCCTGAATACCTTAATCAGTATAGGTGCTAAACTATCTATGAATGTCTTATAGAATTCATGCGTTAAACCATCTGATCCTGGACTTTTATTCGGCTTTGTTTGTCTTATTGCTTCTTTTATTTCTTCAATACATATATCACTGTCACACATAATTCTTTCTACATCAGTTAATCTAGCACTTACTGTATTTAAAACTTCATCCACACATTCTTGTTTTACATTTTCTTTCTTGAAGAGTTTCTTATAAAATAATTCTACCACTTCTATAATTTCTACAAAATCTGTTACCTTTTTCCCTTCTTCATCTTCCAACTTCATTTTGTGCACCTTTCCCCCTCCACCGCATACTGTGCCCTGCTCCTTACTATTACACCCTCGCACTTTTCCTTTTCAAACAACTCCATTTCTGCTTTTATCCTAAAGAAATGTTCTTTTGAGTACTCAGGGTTGTTTTTTCTATTTTCTCTGCTTCTTTCTCTAACATATTTCCCATGTCCTCCATTTCCCTCATTCTCATAAAATGCCTCTGCTTTGAGTACCTTATACTTCTTTTTTTGTATTTTCCCTTTCATTATTTCCCACCACTCACAGACATTCTCTTCAAATAATGAGTTTTCCATTTCACACTTTATACATCTGTAAATACTTTTCCTGTACTCTTCTTCCTTTAACAAAGATGAATTCAGACACCACATCCCCCCACCTCTTGTTTCCTTATTTCCAGCCATCTTTACTGTCATGGCAGCATGATCACTTACTCCAATAAACTTATATCTCACATTTTTCACATAATGTAATATTTCTCTTTTAACTAAACACAGATCTATTTGACTTTGTTTTAAGTTTCCCAGCACCATTTGCCTTCTTGAAAATTCCTTTTTAAATGGGTTCTCCTCTCTCCAGGCATCTACCAAATCCTCACTTTGCATTAATTGGTTTAAAATCCTTCTAGACACATCTGATTTGAAGTTTGCACTTCTAGACACATCTAGTCTTGTGCACCACACATTAAAATCTCCAACCACATTTACCTGTACACAGTGGTTTCATTTGCTCAAAAACTCCTTTTCGTTCGATTTCTACATTAGGTGCATATAAATTAACCAATCTAAAAAGTTCATTGTTGAACATAAAATCTATTCCTAACAGTCTTCCTTTACCATCATTATATATTTCCTTTACCTTATACATTTCCCATTTTTTCATCAGAATCGCCACCCCACAAGCCCTCTGATTTCCATGATTTACATAAATATCATGTTCCCAGATTTTCTTTATATTGACCATTATGTCTTCAGACCAATGTGTCTCTTGTAAACAAATGACATCTGTTTTAAGCTTTCCAATAACCTGCTCAAACTTATTCATTTCTCTGAGTCCATTACAGTTCATGCAGGCAATGCTCATTATGTCAAACATTGCATATATTACCAGTATTAGACGGAGACAACACATAAAAGAAACTCAAGTTCTTACTTTTTTGCAAAGCATTCTTCACCGCCTTTCATTTTCCTTTTCAGCAACTTGATACTTGCTTCACTTGTGTCCAAATCCTCTTCCAGATTTATCAGTGGAGTCTCCAGAGACTCCTTCACCTCTTCTCTTCTGCTTTCCTTATTCTTTAGGCTTTCTTCTTCTTCTTGTTGCCTTGTTCCTTGTTTTTTCTTTTTCCCTTCATCCCCTTCACTTTTTGCCCCTTTTTTGATTGCCCCTCCGTCTTTCTCTTCCATCCTCTGTACTCTCCCGATACTCCCACTACCGTCCTTTAAGCTTTCAACAAACTCTCTGCTGCTCTCTTTCTCAACAGTCTGTTGTCCAGCAGTTAAATCTCTTTCTCTCCATGCATCCCCTCTTTCCTCTTCCTCCACCGTTAAACTCTCCTCTGACTCTTCATACAGGTCCACGAAGCTTCCCACGCTATCTCCTTCCTCCCGCTCTTCTGAAATTTTGCATACGCAAAATGCATTTCTCATCCTGCAAATGCTACAGTTTCCTTCATTGCATTCCCTTACATAGTGGCCCTGCATTCCACACCGAAAACATTTAAAGTTTGGACAGTCTCTCACTATGTGTCCAGGTTGAATGCACAGACGGCATACTTTAACCAGTCTGTCATGTATGACTCGAAAGTGTTCAGATCCTCCCAACGTCTCAAACTTAGTTGAGTATGGCAGCGATTTAACAGTATCTGTGAACTTGACTTTCAAAAATCTTGTTCCATCAGCAATGTCAGTCCCTGGCAACATTCTCCTTTTAATAGTTGAAACTGCTGACACTCCCCAATCTTTTCGCTTTCCCTTTATCTCCTCATCTTGAATATAAGTCGGCAGATTTAGGAATGAAACCACCATCTCATTATTGCTTATTTCCTTCGCCATCACCCTACTGTTCTTTATCTTTAGCCCATCCAAAATTTTGTTTTTTCCATTCTCTTCTTTCATTGTCAGTTCATATTCTCTTGGATTTTTATATCTGCAACCAATTACCACTCCACATTCTTCTCTTACTTTTTTCAGTAGCTCCATCATTGTAATTCTGTCTTCTCCAACAATCTCCACCAACACAGTTAATCTCTTATCATAGCTTTGTCTTCTTGATTCATTTTCATTTTCTCCCATATTCCATTTACCTTGTCCTTTGTCCATGTTTGTCTTATCAGCCCGTATCATTTATCAACTCAAAAAGGATGAGATCCCCAAACAGCAAAAAGCTGTTTGGGGAATAAAGCAAAAAAATCTTCTTCTTTTTTTAAAAATAAAGATACCAAAACAAACCAAAAAGTCTAAATTTTCAAACAAACAATTACACTCCACGTGCTCTCAGCACCACTACTTCCACTTCCTGATTAGCTCAATTGCGCCCTCAGGTTGGTATGGCCGTAAGCGAAGACTGCTGCAAAGAGAGGGCTATTTAAAGACCAGCCAATCTAATCGCCAGTACATTATATAAGTAGGAAAGAAAACCCAAAAGCTTAAAGCACCTGGTATTCCCAGGCAGTCTCCCATCCATGTACTAACCAGGCCCAAACCTGCTAATATTCAGAGATCGGGCATTGACTATATTTTTTGGCAAAATGATTATATACTAAGTGAAAAATGTCCAAAAAGCTTACAGCACCTGGTATTCCCAGGCGGTCTCCCATCCAAGTACTAACCAGGCCAAACCTGCTTAGCTTACGAGATCAGACGAGATCGGGCATAGCCAGGTTGGTATAGCCGTAAGCGAAGACTGCTGCAAAGAGAGGGCTATTTAAAGACCAGCCAATCTAATCGCAAGTACATTATATAAGTAGGAAAGAAAACCCAAAAGCTTAAAGCACCTGGTATTCCTAGGCAGTCTCTCATCAAAGTACTAACCAGACCTAAACCTGCTAAGATTCAGAGATCGGGCATTGACTCTTTTTTTTTTTTTTTAAATGAAAGATTATTATATAATTCGTGAAATTTTCCAAAAGATTAAAGCACCTGGTATTCCCAGGTAGTCTCCCACCCATGTACTAACCAGGCCCAAACCTGCTAATATTCAGAGATCGGCATTGACTCTATTTTTTGGCAAAATTATTATATACTAAATGAAAAATGTCCAAAAAGCTTACAGCACCTGGTATTCCTAGACAGTCTCTCATCAAAGTACTAACCAGACATAAACCTGCTAAGATTCAGAGATCGGGCATTGACCGATTCTTTTTTTTTTTTTTTTTTTTTTTTAATGAAAGATTATTATATAATTCGTGAAATTTTCCAAAAGATTAAAGCACCTGGTATTCCCAGGTAGTCTCCCACCCATGTACTAACCAGGCCCAAACCTGCTAATATTCAGAGATCGGCATTGACTCTATTTTTTGGCAAAATTATTATATACTAAGTGAAAAATGTCCAAAAAGCTTACAGCACCTGGTGTTCCCAGGCGGTCTCCCATCCAAGTACTAACCAGGCCCAAACCTGCTTAGCCTCCGAGATCAGACGAGATCGGGCATAGCTTTTTTTTTTTTTTTTTTTTAATTATCATATTACAACATTCCATAAATATTTTGCACATGAAAGTCTTATTTACTTTTAAAACAGTCATTTAACATTTTTTTTTTTCTAAAAAAGACTCAAATAAAAATTAAAAGCCTTATTAACATACATTTTAAGAATAATCTAAATAACATTTTTGCAATAATACATTAAAATGAAAATGTCATTCCAAAGAATGGATTCCCTTTTACAATTTTTTTTTTTTTTTTTTTTTTTTACAAACACTTATTTTTCATCTTTTATATTATAGT
>NW_020525209.1:0-55000 GCF_003368295.1 Carassius auratus | reverse complement strand
TCTAAAGCATCAATGACAAACTGAAGAGGAAGAAACCCATTTTTATACTCATATAAAATATCTCTTACTCTTTTTATATCTACATCTAGCCACTTTTTAAAAAACACATCTGTTCCATCTGTAGTAATCTTTGCATTTAAAAACAGAGGTTGATTCAAAATTGTTTCTCTTCCTTGTGGCTTAAAATCAATATGTGGTAAGAAATCCCTCCATGCCTCTAAAACCTCTTTATAAAAATCTGGTATTCCTTTTTTAACTCTCATCCATAAAATATCATCCCCTATTCTCAAATTTGAACATTTGTTTAAAAAATGTTTCATTATTACTTTCCATTCCTCCATCTTTTCTCTATTTAGATATTTCTTTACAGTTTTCACTCTCATACTCTTCTTCCTCTGCTCAACATCCATTAACCCTAACCCTCCTTCTTCTTGAGAACCAATTAAAGTCTTATGTGCAATTCTAGGAGGCTTATTATTCCATAAAAAATCCAACACAATACCCTTTACTCTCTGTTCCACCCACATTGGCATTGCAGTTACAGATAAATTATACCACATCTTAGAGAGCATTAGACTATTAACAATTAAAACTCTTCCTTTCAACTCCAAATCTCTCACTTTCCAAAAAACTAATCTTCTTTTCATTTCTCCCACAATCTCTTCCCATCTTTTATCTCTTGAACTCTTTTCATCTTTCCCCAAATTTACTCCTAAAATCTTAATTTCTTCCTTTTCATTAAAAGCAATGCAAGCTGGTAATGCTGGCGCTTCTCCAAATCTCATAAAAGCAGTTTTTTCCACATTTATCTTTGCACCTGTTGCTTTACAAAATTTCTGCATGAGTTCCATTGCTATTCTAATGCTCTCTAAATCTTCTATTATCAAGGTGGTATCATCCGCGTACTGAAAAATCTTTTGTCCTTCCCTTCCATTTTCAATATTTATACTTTTTATTCTTTGATCCTTTTTAAACATCATTCCTAGAGACTCTGCGACCAAGGAATACAACTGTGCTGACAATGGACAGCCCTGCCTTATGGATCTAGTTATCTTAAAAGCATCCGTTAAAAAACCATTACATTTAATAAAACTCATTGCATCCTTATACAAGATCTTAATCCATTTTCTAAAATTACCCCCAAAACCAAAACGTTTTAAACTCGCAAATAAAAACTCATGCTCCACCCTATCAAACGCTTTTTCAAAATCCATGCTTATCACATATCCACTCTTCTTTTCTTCATTCATATAACTTATCACATCCCTTATGTTGCTAACTGTATCTGATATATCTCTCCCCTGAACTCCATATGCTTGATTTGATAAAATTATCTTAGGTAACACTCTTTTCAGTCTGTTTGCTAAAATTTTTGCTAAAATTTTAAAATCTACATTTAGCATAGTGATTGGTCTATAGTTTTTTAAATCCTCCCTTTCCCTTTTTCTCTTGAATATTATTTTGACTAGACCCATTTTCATTGCTTGATTAATCTCTCCCTTTTTAAAAATCTCATCATACACTTGTTTTAGTATTTTCAATAATTTATACTTAAAAGCTTTATAAAACTCATTTGTTATTCCATCCATACCTGGACTTTTATTCACCTTTAATTGATTAATAGCTTCTTCTATCTCTTCTATTTTTATCTCCGCATCACACTCATCTTTGTCTTGATTATTAACTGTAGCTGTTATCGTCTCCAATATACAGTCTTTTTCCCCATCATCTATTCCTTGTGTCTTAAACAATTCTTCATGAAAATCTTTTACCTCCTTTAATATTTCTTTTGTTTCTTTTACTTTCCTTCCATCTTTGCATTTTATTTCTTTTATCGTTTCTGCCTTTTTCCTACTTCTTTCCAGATTAAAAAAGAATTTTGTGCATTTTTCTCCCTCCACAGTATATTTTGCCTTACTTCTTATCATTGCACCTCTATACTTTTCCTCCTCTATTTTACTTAAATCCTCTTCTAACAAAACAACCTTCTGCACATCAACGTCCTCTTTACTTAATTCTTCATTTAATTCTTTTCTGATATTCCTTTCTTTTTGTTTCTTAACTCGTTGTAGAAATTTACAATATTTTATTGTAGATTTCTTTATTTCATATTTTACATTATCCCACCATATCCTTTTGTTTTCTACAAACAAACTACTTTCCTTTTCTTTGTCTATAATTTTTTCTATTTCCATTCTATAAGATTCATTTTTTAAAATCTCTGCATTTAAAATCCAAACTCCTGGCCCCCTCTCCATTTTACTAAAATCCATCAAAATAAACACAAAACTATGATCACTTAATGTTGTTTCCTTATAGTACACCTTTTCAATATATTGCTCTAAAAATCTTGTGTTTAACACATAATCAATCCTTGTTTGGCACAAAAAATTCTCTACTAATTGTCTTCTTGAATATTCTCTTCTTTTTTCATTCCTATCCCTCCATATATCAATTAAGTCATTTTCTCCCATTAAAACATTCAGCTCTTTTCTTGCAGTATCTGTTCTATAAACCATTCCTTCTGCCATATCCATTTTGCTAAAAACTGTATTGAAATCACCCATTAAAATTACTTTCTTATACTTTAGTGTAAAACTCCTTAAATCATGAAAGAATCTCCTCTTTTCCTTTTCTTCTGTTGGTGCATGTAAGTTGCATAAAACAAAAGTTTCATCCTCACTACTTATTTCTACTGCTAAACATTTTCCATTTCTATCATCAAATACCACATTCCATTTATCCTTCATATACTTATCAATTAAAATTGCTACTCCCCTTCCTTTTCTTCCATCCCCATTATTATATATTATTTCCCCATTCCATCTTTTTTTAAAATCTTCCATTAATTCATCTTTCCAATTTGTTTCTTGTAATACAATTATATTTTCCTCTTTACACATTTCTTTCATTTTTTCAAATTTCACCACATTCAACAAACCTCTTGCATTCCAAGATACAATTCTTAAGACCATTAAGGATAATAAATATTTAAAAATATTCATCATTTCATTTTTCTTCCTCTTCCTCCACTATACTTCTTAAAACCTCACATTTCCCTCTAAATGTAGCTTTTTCTTTCATTTTTTCTTTTCTCTTTCTAGCACAGTCAATATTTGGTTTTACCTTCAGTAGACTTCTTCTTTGCATACGAGTGAATTCTCTATCTCTTTTATATCCTTCAGACTTTTGTTTCTCAGTCTCTTTTTCATCTTCCTCTTGTTCACTCTCCTCTTGTTCTTTTTTATGCTCCAGTTCTCTGCCCTTTAATGAAGTCTCCTCTAGTGTCCTTTCTTCTTCCATCATTTGTTCTTCTTTTTCTCTCTGTGTTCCATTTGTCTCCTCTTCCCTTTCAACTTCTGCCTGCTCACCACCATAATTTTTCTCCTCTTCTTCCACTTCTTTATGAATTTGTCTGCACTCTACCTCGGAGTCAGTCTCTTTGTTTGGTCTCTCCTCATTTACCATCCAACATTCACATTTCACAAGAACTTTGTGGCAATCTGGGCATCTCACTGCATCACAGTCCCGTGCAAAATGGCCTTGCTCCTCACATAGGTGACATTTAAAGTCTGGACAGTCTCTTAAGATATGTCCCGGATTCAAACACATACGACAAGTCTTCACCTGTCTGCCATGTATTATCCGGAAAAACTGTGTTCCCTCCGCTGTCTCAAACTTTGTGCTATATGGTAATGAAACCACCTGATCTGGAAACTTAACACGCACAAATCTCGTTCCATCTTCCACTTCAGTGCCTGGATATAGCCTTCTTTTAATTTGTGATGTTGGATGTACGCCCCAATTATCCAATTTATTAAAAATGTCTTTGTCTTCAAGATAAGCCGGTAGATGCATAAACGATACAACATATTCCCTTGTCTGTAGTTTTCTAATTACACAATCCTTTCCTTTAATAGTTATTCCGTCCAGTAGAATGTCACACATGTCCTCATTTCTTAAAGTGATTTCATATTCTCTGCCCAGCCTGGGCCTTACCGCCAAGATATGTCCACCTCCAATTTTCTCTGTCACCATCTTGATGATATCCTCAGCTTTTCCATCTTGTACTCCCTCTAAATCAATTATCACGGTTGCTTCTTTTGAATATTTTCTTCCTCTTTCATTTCTTCTGTTATGTTCTCCATTGATTCCTTTGTCCACACTTCGTCGTTTGTCCAGTCCTTTGTCAATATCCGTTTGTATTTCACCAGCCATTTCCATGTCGTTTTCCATAAGATCCGTCCTTTAATCCAAGAGATATATTAAATCAAAAACAAAAACACCCTCCAGACAGCATTAAGCTGCTGGAAGGTGGTTAAAGCAAAACAAACAAACAAAATTATACTTTCAAATCAAAAACTTTAGCAAAACAAAAAATATAAACAAATAAGGGAGAGCCTTCCTCTCCAACTACAGCCCAGTACTTCCTGTCTGACTCAATAGCGCCCTCAGGTTGGTATGGCCGTAAGCGAAGACTGCTGCAAAGAGAGGACTATTTAAAGACCAGCCAATCTAATCACCAGTACATTATATAAGTAGGAAAGAAAACCCAAAAGATTAAAGCACCTGGTATTCCTAGGCAGTCTCTCATCAAAGTACTAACCAGTCCTAAACCTGCTAAGATTAAGAGATCGGGCATTGACTCTATCTTTTGGCAAAATTATTATATACTAAGTGAAAAATTTCCAAAAAGCTTACAGCACCTGTTATTCCGAGGCGGTCTCCCATCCAAGTACCAACCAGGCCCAAACCTGCTTAGCTTCCGAGATCAGACGAGATGGGGCATAGCCAGGTTGGTATGACCGTAAGCCAAGACTGCTGCAAAGAGAGGGCTATTTAAAGACCAACCAATGTAATCACCAGTACATTATATAAGTAGGAAAGAAAACCCAAAAGCTTAAAGCACCTGGTATTCCCTGGCGGTCTCCCATCCAAGTACTAACCAGACCTAAACCTGCTAAGATTCAGAGATCGGGCATTGACTTGTTTTTTTTTTTTTTTTTTAATGAAAGATTATTATATAATTCGTTAAATTTTCCAAAAAGATTAAAGCACCTGGTATTCCCAGGCAGTCTCCCATCCATGTACTAACCAGGCCCAAACCTGCTAATATTCAGAGATCGGGCATTGACTCTATTTTATGGCAAAATTATTATATACTAAGTGAAAAATGTCCAAAAAGCTTACAGCACCTGGTATTCCCAGGCGGTCTCCCATCCAAGTACTAACCAGGCCCAAACCTGCTTAGCTTCCGAGATCACACGAGATCGGCATAGCCAGGTTTTTATGGCCGTAAGCGAAGACTGCTGCAAAGAGAGGGCTATTTAAAGAGCAGCCAATCTAATCGCCAGTACATTATATAAGTAGGAAAGAAAACCCAAAAGCTTAAAGCACCTGGTATTCCTAGGCAGTCTCTCATCAAAGTACTAACCAGACCTAAACCTGCTAAGATTCAGAGATCGGGCATTGACTCTTTTTTTTTTTTTTTTTTTTTTAATGAAAGATTATTATATAATTCGTGAAATTTTCCAAAAAGATTAAAGCACCTGGTATTCCCAGGCAGTCTCTCATCCATGTACTAACCAGGCCCAAACCTGCTAATATTCAGAGATCGGCATTGACTCTATTATTTGGCAAAATTATTATATACTAAGTGAAAAATTTCCAAAAAGCTTACAGCACCTGGTATTCCCAGGCGGTCTCCCATCCAAGTACTAACCAGACCTAAACCTGCTAAGATTCAGAGATCGGGCATTGACTCTTTTTTTTTATGAAAGATTATTATATAATTCGTGAAATTTTCCAAAAAGATTAAAGCACCTGGTATTCCCAGGCAGTCTCTCATCCATGTACTAACCAGGCCCAAACCTGCTAATATTCAGAGATCGGCATTGACTCTATTTTTTGGCAAAATTATTATATACTAAGTGAAAAATGTCCAAAAAGCTTACAGCACCTGGTATTCCCAGGGAGTCTCCCATCCAAGTACTAACCAGGCCCAAACCTGCTTAGCTTCCGAGATCACACGAGATCGGGCATAGCCAGGTTGGTATGGCCGTAAGCGAAGACTGCTGCAAAGAGAGGGCTATTTAAAGACCAGCCAATCTAATTGCCAGTACATTATATAAGTAGGAAAGAAAACCCAAAAGCTTAAAGCAAATGGTATTCCTAGGCAGTCTCTCATCAAAGTACTAACCAGACCTAAACCTGCTAAGATTCAGAGATCGGGCATTGACTCTATTATTTGGTAAAATTATTATATACTAAGTGAAAAATGTCCAAAAAGCTTACAGCACCTGGTATTCCCAGGCGGTCTCCCATCCAAGTACTAACCAGACCTAAACCTGCTAAGATTCAGAGATCGGGCATTGACTCTTTTTTTATGCAAGATTATTATATAATCCGTGAAATTTTCCAAAAAGATTAAAGCACCTGGTATTCCCAGGCAGTCTCCCATCCATGTACTAACCAGGCCCAAACCTGCTAATATTCAGAGATCGGGCATTGACTCTATTTTTTGGCAAAACGATTATATACCAAGTGAAAAATGTCCAAAAAGCTTACAGCACCTGGTATTCCCAGGCGGTCTCCCATCCAAGTACTAACCAGGCCAAACCTGCTTAGCTTACGAGATCAGACGAGATCGGGCATAGCCAGGTTGGTATAGCCGTAAGCGAAGACTGCTGCAAAGAGAGGGCTATTTAAAGACCAGCCAATCTAATCGCAAGTACATTATATAAGTAGGAAAGAAAACCCAAAAGCTTAAAGCACCTGGTATTCCTAGGCAGTCTCTCATCAAAGTACTAACCAGACCTAAACCTGCTAAGATTCAGAGATCGGGCATTGACTCTTTTTTTTTTTTTTAAATTAAAGATTATTATATAATTTGTGAAATTTTCCAAAAGATTAAAGCACCTGGTATTCCCTGGTAGTCTCCCACCCATGTACTAACCAGGCCCAAACCTGCTAATATTCAGAGATCGGCATTGACTCTATTTTTTGGCAAAATTATTATATACTAAGTGAAAAATGTCCAAAAAGCTTACAGCACCTGGTATTCCTAGGCAGTCTCTCATCAAAGTACTAACCAGACCTAAACCTGCTAAGATTCAGAGATCGGGCATTGACCGATTCTTTTTGTTTTTTTTATTTTTTTAATGAAAGATTATTATATAATTCGTGAAATTTTCCAAGAGATTAAAGCACCTGGTATTCCCAGGCAGTCTCCCATCCATGTACTAACCAGGCCCAAACCTGCTAATATTCAGAGATCGGGCATTGACTCTACTTTTTGGCAAAATGATTATATACTAAGTGAAAAATGTCCAAAAAGCTTACAGCACCTGGTGTTCCCAGGCGGTCTCCCATCCAAGTACTAACCAGGCCCAAACCTGCTTAGCTTCCGAGATCAGACGAGATCGGGCATAGCTTTTTTTTTTTTTTTTTTATTATCATATTACAACATTCCATAAATATTTTGCACATGAAAGTCTTATTTACTTTTAAAACAGTCATTTAACATTTTTTTTTTCTAAAAAAGACTCAAATAAAAATTAAAAGCATTATTAACATACATTTTAAGAACAATCTAAATAACATTTTTGCAATAATACATTAAAATGAAAATGTCATTCCAAAGAATGGATTCCCTTTTACAATTTTTTTTTTTTTTTTTTTTTTTTTTTTTTACAAACACTTATTTTTCATCTTTTATATTATAGTAACCAAACAGAAAATTTAGAATAAAAAACATCTTTATCCTAAAAAAATTGCACACATGTATTTTTGCCACCACTCAATTAGTTTCATTGTCTTTAAAGAAAACATGTCTTGCTTCCCCCATTTCCACTTTTCCTCCTTTCCTTTAGCGCTTCTCTTCTTATTTTCTGCTTTTTAAGAACCTGTTGAATGTCTACACCTTTTGTTCTTGCTTTTACACCTCTATTCAGTCTTTCTATTCCTTTATTTTCCAAACCAAAAATCCTCCCCCCATTTTCCACTTCTCTTACCTCCGGCAGTATCTTCATTCCCTTATCCTCATCCTTTTCTTGACCTTTTTCATAGTCCATCCCAGTCGTGTCCACTTCTTCCTTTTCCTTAGAAAAGTCTTTGTTAATCAGATTTATTTCCTCTTTGTCTACTCCTTCTCCCGTCTCCATTCCTTGCTCTCCATCTTTGTTCTTTTCTTCATTCTCATCTTTGTTGGTTTCCTCCTCTTCCTCACTGTCCTGTTCATCTTCCTTTCCTTGAGTCTGCCGCAGTGAATCATTTAAATGCTCAGTTGCAGTATCTCCCATCACCTCCTGTACGTCCATATTTGTGTCCTCATTTACCTCATGTTCCATCTCACATCTGCATCTCATGATTGCTTTGTCGCAGCCTTGGCACCGTGGGACTTTGCAGTCCCGCGCATAATGCCCCTGCTCAAAACAGTCTCGACATTTGAATTGCGGACAGTCCTTTTTCTCATGTTCCACACTTACACAGATCCTGCATGTCTTCAATTGGTTGTCATGAATCACTCTGTAGTACTGCACTCCTTCTTCAGTCATGAACCTGGTATTATATGGCAAAGATGTCACTTCTTTTGGAAACTTTACCTTTAGTCCGTCCGCCACTGTTGTCCCCGGATGATATCTCCTTCTTAGAGGCAATATGGGAATTACTCCCCAATCTATCAGTTTTTGAATGATTTCCTCATCTTCTATATAGCTGGGCAGACTCAAGAAAGATACCATCCTTTCTGTTGCACACAGTTTCCTTATCTCACATTCTTTTCCATTAATCATGATTCCTTTCAACAGTGAATCACAGTCCAACTCACTTTCCATAGTCATTTCAAATTCATTGTTATTCTTTCTTCTTAGTCCGATCAGTTTTCCAATTCCTACTTTCTCTTCAACTGATTTAATGATCATTATTACTGTTGTGTTTTCTATATCTTTTACAGTCATTGTTAATGTTGCTTCTTTTCTGTATTGCCTCTGATACTTTGTTTGGTGGCTCAATTTCTTTATCAATTGCTGTCGTTGAGATAAATCATTTCTTTTTTCTTCAACTCCATTATTAGTTCCAGTACCTTCAGTTGTTTGTAGTTCTATTTTTCTGTCTTGTCCATTGGTTTTTCCATCTGGTTTTCTCCTTGAAACCACCTTTGCCCAAGTCTCATTCCTGCTTTCAGCATTCCCTTCATTCATATTCCTTTCCATCTCGTCAGCAATATATCCAGATTCTCTGATCCCCATCTCATGTCCATTTGACAGTCCGTGTCCTTTGTCCATTAAATCTGTCATTTTGTTATATGAAACCCCAAACAGTATAAACTGTTTGGGGTTAAAAAAAAACACTAACTAATATAAACTCAACACAAACAAAAAAACAAACCAACTAATAAAACTAAACCAAACTACAAAATGGAAGAGCCTCTCTCTTCCTACTACTGCCAGCTCACTTCCTGTTGCACTCTAGCGCCCTCAGATTGGTTTGGCCGTAAGTGAAGACTTCTGCAAAGAGAGGGCTATTTAAAGAGCAGCCAATCTAATCGCCAGTACATTATATAAGTAGGAAAGAAAACCCAAAAGCTTAAAACACCTGGTATTCCTAGGCAGTCTCTCATCAAAGTACTAACCAGACCTAAACCTGCTAAGATTCAGAGATCGGGCATTGACTCTATTATTTGGCAAAATTATTATATACTAAGTGAAAAATTTCCAAAAAGCTTACAGCACCTGGTATTCCCAGGCGGTCTCCCATCCAAGTACTAACCAGACCTAAACCTGCTAATATTCAGAGATCGGGCATTGACTCTATTATTTGGCAAATATATTATATACTAAGTGAAAAATGTCCAAAAAGCTTACAGCACCTGGTATTCCCAGGCGGTCTCCCATCCAAGTACTAACCAGACCTAAACCTGCTAAGATTCAGAGATCGGGCATTGACTCTTTTTTTTATTTTTTTATTTTTTATTTTTTTGTTATGGAAGATTATTATATAATTCGTGAAATTTTCCAAAAAGATTAAAGCACCTGGTATTCCCAGGCAGTCTCCCATCCATGTACTAACCAGGCCCAAACTTGCTAATATTCAGAGATCGGGTATTGACTCTATTTTTTGGCAAAATTATTATATACTAAGTGAAAAATGTCCAAAAAGCTTACAGCACCTGGTATTCCCAGGCGGTCTCCCATCCAAGTACTAACGAGGCCAAACCTGCTTAGCTTCCGAGATCAGACGAAATCGGGCATAGCTTTTTTTTTTTTTTCATTAAAATTCTTTTACAAAAAATTTCAATTCATTTACAACATTCCAGGGAACTCAATTTTACAATTCCTTAAAACATTTTGTACATTACCTGAGAACATTTTATAAAAAACATCCATTTTCCTTTCCATCTTACAATACACATATAACAGTTGCAAATATTCTTCCTTTCTCTTTTTAAAATATCCCCATATGTCTATTTTACAGTCTTTGTTTCTCACTATGTTTCTTCTTTTCCATATCACATACTTCCCCATTGATATACATAGATTGACCACCTCCTTATTTGTACAATTTTCATTCAGTCCCATTATTATCAACTCATCCCAGTTTGGAATATCTTCCTTTCCTCTTAGTTGATTTATCAAACCTTTTAAAATCTTAAAAAATTATTTCAATTCATCACAATATAAAAACAAATGTAAAAATCCTTCATCCTCTTTTTTTACATACTTTACACAAAGCATTTTGTGTCAAACCAATTTTACATAGTTTCATCTCGGAAAAAACAACATTATGCCTTATAAAATAATCCAACGCTTCCATTTTTACATCTAAGAACCTCCATTTAACATTCCTCCATATATTATTTTCATCTAATCCAGGAAAATGATCAATCCAAAACTCATTTACTTTTGGTTTTGTGAAAACAGATTCCGTAAAACATGTGTAAAACATCTTCACAGTACAAGAGTTAAAATCATATTCCTTCTTCCCAACTTTAAAAGACACTTCTACTTTCTCTTCCTCTTTTTCCCCACTCTCTATTATTTCAATCCACTCTTTTGGTATTGCTTTCTTTACAACATCATATTGTTTCTTTAAAGTACTGACATTGAAATCCTCTTTTGCTTCTTCTAAAGCATCAATGACAAACTGAAGAGGAAGAAACCCATTTTTATACTCATATAAAATATCTCTTACTCTTTTTATATCTACATCTAGCCACTTTTTAAAAAAACACATCTGTTCCATCTGTAGTAATCTTTGCATTTAAAAACAGAGGTTGATTCAAAATTGTTTCTCTTCCTTGTGGCTTAAAATCAATATGTGGTAAGAAATCCCTCCATGCCTCTAAAACCTCTTTATAAAAATCTGGTATTCCTTTTATCATTCCTTTTTTAACTCTCATCCATAAAATATCATCCCCTATTCTCAAATTTGAACATTTGTTTAAAAAATGTTTCATTATTACTTTCCATTCCTCCATCTTTTCTCTATTTAGATATTTCTTTACAGTTTTCACTCTCATACTCTTCTTCCTCTGCTCAACATCCATTTACCCTAACACTCCTTCTTCTTGAGAACCAATTAAAGTCTTATGTGCAATTCTAGGAGGCTTATTATTCCATAAAAAATCCAACACAATACCCTTTACTCTCTGTTCCACCCACATTGGCATTGCAGTTACAGATAAATTATACCACATCTTAGAGAGCATTAGACTATTAACAATTAAAACTCTTCCTTTCAACTCCAAATCTCTCACTTTCCAAAAAACTAATCTTCTTTTCATTTCTCCCACAATCTCTTCCCATCTTTTATCTCTTGAACTCTTTTCATCTTTCCCCAAATTTACTCCTAAAATCTTAATTTCTTCCTTTTCATTAAAAGCAATGCAAGCTGGTAATGCTGGCGCTTCTCCAAATCTCATAAAAGCAGTTTTTTCCACATTTATCTTTGCACCTGTTGCTTTACAAAATTTCTGCATGAGTTCCATTGCTATTCTAATGCTCTCTAAATCTTCTATTATCAAGGTGGTATCATCCGCGTACTGAAAAATCTTTTGTCCTTCCCTTCCATTTTCAATATTTATACTTTTTATTCTTTGATCCTTTTTAATCATCATTCCTAGAGACTCTGCGACCAAGGAATACAACTGTGCTGACAATGGACAGCCCTGCCTTATGGATCTAGTTATCTTAAAAGCATCCGTTAAAAAACCATTACATTTAATTAAACTCATTGCATCCTTATACAAGATCTTAATCCATTTTCTAAAATTACCCCCAAAACCAAAACGTTTTAAACTCGCAAATAAAAACTCATGCTCCACCCTATCAAACGCTTTTTCAAAATCCATGCTTATCACATATCCACTCTTCTTTTCTTCATTCATATAACTTATCACATCCCTTATGTTGCTAACTGTATCTGATATATCTCTCCCCTGAACTCCATATGCTTGATTTGATAAAATTATCTTAGGTAACACTCTTTTCAGTCTGTTTGCTAAAATTTTTGCTAAAATTTTAAAATCTACATTTAGCATAGTGATTGGTCTGTAGTTTTTTAAATCCTCCCTTTCCCCTTTTCTCTTGAATATTATTTTCACTAGACCCATTTTCATTGCTTGATTAATCTCTCCCTTTTTAAAAATCTCATCATACACTTGTTTTAGTATTTTCAATAATTTATACTTAAAAGCTTTATAAAACTCATTTGTTATTCCATCCATACCTGGACTTTTATTCACTTTTAATTGATTAATAGCTTCTTCTATCTCTTCTATTTTTATCTCCGCATCACACTCATCTTTGTCTTGATTATTAACTGTAGCTGTTATCGTCTCCAATATACAGTCTTTTTCCCCATCATCTATTCCTTGTGTCTTAAACAATTCTTCATGAAAATCTTTTACCTCCTTTAATATTTCTTTTGTTTCTTTTACTTTCCTTCCATCTTTGCATTTTATTTTTTTTATCGTTTCTGCCTTTTTCCTACTTCTTTCCAGATTAAAAAAGAATTTTGTGCATTTTTCTCCCTCCACAGTATATTTTGCCTTACTTCTTATCATTGCACCTCTATACTTTTCCTCCTGTATTTTACTTAAATCCTCTTCTAACAAAACAACCTTCTGCACATCAACGTCCTCTTTACTTAATTCTTCATTTAATTCTTTTCTGATATTCCTTTCTTTTTTGTTTCTTAACTCGTTGTAGAAATTTACAATATTTTATTGTAGATTTCTTTATTTCATATTTTACATTATCCCACCATATCCTTTTGTTTTCTACAAACAAACTACTTTCCTTTTCTTTGTCTATAATTTTTTCTATTTCCATTCTATAAGATTCATTTTTTAAAATCTCTGCATTTAAAATCCAAACTCCTGGCCCCCTCTCCATTTTATTAAAATCCATCAAAATAAACACAAAACTATGATCACTTAATGTTGTTTCCTTATAGTACACCTTTTCAATATATTGCTCTAAAAATCTTGTGTTTAACACATAATCAATCCTTGTTTGGCACAAAAAATTCTCTACTAATTGTCTTCTTGAATATTCTCTTCTTTTTTCATTCCTATCCCTCCATATATCAATTAAGTCATTTTCTTCCATTAAAACATTCAGCTCTTTTCTTGCAGTATCTGTTCTATAAACCATTCCTTCTGCCATATATATCCATTTTGCTAAAAACTGTATTGAAATCACCCATTAAAATTACTTTCTTATACTTTAGTGTAAAACTCCTTAAATCATGAAAGAAACTCCTCTTTTCCTTTTCTTCTGTTGGTGCATGTAAGTTGCATAAAACAAAAGTTTCATCCTCACTACTTATTTCTACTGCTAAACATTTTCCATTTCTATCATCAAATACCACATTCCATTTATCCTTCATATACTTATCAATTAAAATTGCTACTCCCCTTCCTTTTCTTCCATCCCCATTATTATATATTTTTTCCCCATTCCATCTTTTTTTAAAATCTTCCATTAATTCATCTTTCCAATTTGTTTCTTGTAATACAATTATATTTTCCTCTTTACACATTTCTTTCATTTTTTCAAATTTCACCACATTCAACAAACCTCTTGCATTCCAAGATACAATTCTTAAGACCATTAAGGATAATAAATATTTAAAAATATTCATCATTTCATTTTTCTTCCTCTTCCTCCACTATACTTCTTAAAACCTCACATTTCCCTCTAAATGTAGCTTTTTCTTTCATTTTTTCTTTTCTCTTTCTAGCACAGTCAATATTTGGTTTTACCTTCAGTAGACTTCTTCTTTGCATACGAGTGAATTCTCTATCTCTTTTATATCCTTCAGACTTTTGTTTCTCAGTCTCTTTTTCATCTTCCTCTTGTTCACTCTCCTCTTGTTCTTTTTTATGCTCCAGTTCTCTGCCCTTTAATGAAGTCTCCTCTAGTGTCCTTTCTTCTTCCATCATTTGTTCTTCTTTTTCTCTCTGTGTTCCATTTGTCTCCTCTTCCCTTTCAACTTCTGCCTGCTCACCACCATAATTTTTCTCCTCTTCTTCCACTTCTTTATGAATTTGTCTGCACTCTACCTCGGAGTCAGTCTCTTTGTTTGGTCTCTCCTCATTTACCATCCAACATTCACATTTCACAAGAACTTTGTGGCAATCTGGGCATCTCACTGCATCACAGTCCCGTGCAAAATGGCCTTGCTCCTCACATAGGTGACATTTGAAGTCTGGACAGTCTCTTAAGATATGTCCCGGATTCAAACACATACGACAAGTCTTCACCTGTCTGTCATGTATTATCCGGAAAAACTGTGTTCCCTCCGCTGTCTCAAACTTTGTGCTATATGGTAATGAAACCACCTGATCTGGAAACTTAACACGCACAAATCTCGTTCCATCTTCCACTTCAGTGCCTGGATATAGCCTTCTTTTAATTTGTGATGTTGGATGTACGCCCCAATTATCCAATTTATTAAAAATGTCTTTGTCTTCAAGATAAGCCGGTAGATGCATAAACGATACAACATATTCCCTTGTCTGTAGTTTTCTAATTACACAATCCTTTCCTTTAATAGTTATTCCGTCCAGTAGAATGTCACACATGTCCTCATTTCTTAAAGTGATTTCATATTCTCTGCCCAGCCTGGGCCTTACCGCCAAGATATGTCCTCCTCCAATTTTCTCTGTCACCATCTTGATGATATCCTCAGCTTTTCCATCTTGTACTCCCTCTAAATCAATTATCACGGTTGCTTCTTTTGAATATTTTCTTCCTCTTTCATTTCTTCTGTTATGTTCTCCATTGATTCCTTTGTCCACACTTCGTCGTTTGTCCAGTCCTTTGTCAATATCCGTTTGTATTTCACCAGCCATTTCCATGTCGTTTTCCATAAGATCCGTCCTTTAATCCAAGAGATAAATTAAATCAAAAACAAAAACACCCTCCAGACAGCATTAAGCTGCTGGAAGGTGGTTAAAGCAAAACAAACAAACAAAATTATACTTTCAAATCAAAAACTTTAGCAAAACAAAAAATATAAACAAATAAGGGAGAGCCTTCCTCTCCAACTACAGCACAGTACTTCCTGTCTGACTCAATAGCGCCCTCAGGTTGGTATGGCCGTAAGCGAAGACTGCTGCAAAGAGAGGGCTATTTAAAGAGCAGCCAGTCTAATCGCCAGTACATTATATAAGTAGGAAAGAAAACCCAAAAGCATGAAACACCTGGTATTCCTAGGCAGTCTCTCATCAAAGTACTAACCAGACCTAAACTTGCTAAGATTCAGAGATCGGGCATTGACTCTATTATTTGGCAAAATTGTTATATACTATTATATTTTTTTTTTTTAATGAAAGATTATTATATAATTCGTGAAATTTTCCAAAAAGATTAAAGCACCTGGTATTCCCAGGCAGTCTCTCATCCATGTACTAACCAGGCCCAAACCTGCTAATATTCAGAGATCGGCATTGACTCTATTTTTTGGCAAAATTATTATATACTAAGTGAAAAATGTCCAAAAAGCTTACAGCACCTGGTATTCCCAGGCGGTCTCCCATCCAAGTACTAACCAGGCCCAAACCTGCTTAGCTTCCGAGATCACACGAGATCGGGCATAGCCAGGTTGGTATGGCCGTAAGCCAAGACTGCTGCAAAGAGAGGGCTATTTAAAGACCAGCCAATCTAATCGCCAGTACATTATATAAGTAGGAAAGAAAACCCAAAAGCTTAAAGCACCTGGTATTCCTAAGCAGTCTCTCATCAAAGTACTAACCAGACCTAAACCTGCTAAGATTCAGAGATCGGGCATTGACTCTTTTTTTTTTTTTTTTTTTAAATGAAAGATTATTATATAATTCGTGAAATTTTCCAAAAAGATTAAAGCACCTGGTATTCCCAGGCAGTCTCCCACCGATGTACTAACCAGACCTTAACCTGCTAATATTCAGAGATCGGGCATTGACTCTTTTTTTTTTTTTTAATGAAAGATTTTTATATAATTCGTGAAATTTTCCAAAAGATTAAAGCACCTAGTATTCCCAGGCAGTCTCCCACCCATGTACTAACCAGGCCCAAACCTGCTAATATTCAGAGATCGGGCATTGACTCTATTTTTTGGCAAAATTATTATATACTAAGTGAAAAATGTCCAAAAAGCTTACAGCACCTGGTATTCTCAGGCGGTCTCCCATCCAAGTACTAACCAGGCCCAAACCTGCTTAGCTTCCGAGATCAGACGAGATCGGGCATAGCCAGGTTGATATTGCCGTAAGCGAAGACTGCTGCAAAGAGAGGGCTATTTAAAGACCAGCCAATCTAATCGCCAGTAGATTACATAAGTAAGAAAGAAATCCCAAAAGCTTAAAGCACCTGGTATTCCTAGGCAGTCTCTCATCAAAGTACTAACCAGACCTAAACCTGCTAAGATTCAGAGATCGGGCATTGACTTTTTCTTTTTTTTTTTTTTTTTTTTTAATGAAAGATTATTATATAATTTGTGAAATTTTCCAAAAGATTAAAGCACCTGGTATTCCCAGGAAGTCTCCCATCCATGTACTAACCAGGCCCAAACCTGCTAATATTCAGAGATCGGGCATTGACTATATTTTTTGGCAAAATTATTATATACTAAGTGAAAAATGTCCAAAAAGCTTACAGCGCCTGGTATTCCCAGGCAGTCTCCCATCCAAGTACTAACCAGGCCCAAACCTGCTTAGCTTCTGAGATAAGACGAGATCGGGCATAGCCTTTTTTTTTCTTTTTTTTTATTATTATCAAAAGTATCAAAACAAATACAATTTACATTCAAAATAGAGTTTCATATCCATCACATAACTACATAAACACAAGAACTTGTCTGTCCTATCACCAAAAGTTTGCATGTCTACATACATTTATACGTTTAATTGTAATGCCATTTTTCCTTTTTGTTTAGAAATGTATGCTTAAACCTCCTTCGTCATCCACACATACAAGTACACATCCATTAATGAAAACTTTTTCAAACAAATCCTGGCTCAGATATTTCCACATTAGAAAGACATTCTTTCTCATCACTGTTTTAAACAACAGATTAATGTCCACTTTTTTCCTTTCAAAATATGCCAAATTCCTTCTTGTCCAAATTGCATATCTTGCATGACTTAAAATGTAATTACACAAATTAACCTTCCAATCTTTACAATTATTACATTCACCGAATAAAAACATTTTCCTCCACTCATCTCCTTCTATCTCTTTTCCCCAGTCCTCCTTTATCAATCTTTTCAATTTTTCATGAAATATGTCTAGCTCTTTACATTCAAAAAATATATGCATTAACGTTTCTGCATCAGTTTTACATACATCACATTCTCAATTAACATTCTTATTAATTTGATGAATCACCACCTTTGTGTATATTCTATTATGTCTTAATTTAAAGTCCAAGTTTTCACACTCCAGTCCATTATACTTCACACTTAAGTTTTTCCATATTGACTTTACATTAAATCCTGGAAACATTTTTTGCCACACAGCTTCTGATGCAGGCACCTTAATATCCTTTCCCACAAAAACGTTATATATTGTTTTCGCATTCATTTTTATCTTTGGATTAAGAAAAATTGGCTGCTTGTATATTTGATTTATATTTTCACAATCATATTTCACGTCCATTAAAAACTCTGCCCATGCACTAAATACTTCTTGATAAAATAAGGGTATATTTTCAAACATTGGCTTCTTTAAAGCCATGAATACCCCTTCTTCTCCACATCCACTGCTTTTATCCAAAAAGTCTCCCATGAAACCTTTCCATCCATATTGCACTTTATCATATAAATACTTCTTCATTGTTTTCACTCTTATTGTTTTTCTTTTAACCTCTAAATCAATCAACTTTAATCCTCCTCCTGTGTAGTCTGCTATTAATGTATTTTTTGATATTTTAACCCCTTTCCCTCCCCATAAAAAATTATTAAGAACATCCTTGATCTCATTTACCACCCAAACTGGCAAGTCAACTGCACCTAATAGATAATTACATTTGGTAAGCAACAAGGAGTTAAACACTATTACTTTGCCCCTCAGTGTTAATTCTCTTAATTTCCAAAAGCGTAGCACTTGTTTTATTTTGTTTAAAATCCCTGTCCAAGTAGCATCTCTTGCTTCTTTTGCATTAACTCCTATATTCACTCCTAAAATCCTTGTGTATTCTTTTGTGACTTTAAAATTATTTTCACACCCGCTCATATCTATCTCTCCTATACTCATTATTTCAGATTTTTCAATATTAATTTTTGCTCCTGATGCTTTTCCATAAGTTTCAACATGTTTCATTATTCTTTTTATACTTTCCATATCTCTTACAGTAAATGTTGTGTCATCTGCATACTGGTGAATTAAACTCAATCTCCCATGTGGTACTGGAATTCCTCTTATTTCCCTATCTCTCTTTACCAGTGTCGCTAGGGCTCAACTGATATTGAATACAGCATAGCAGACAGCGGACACCCCTGCCTCACTGATCTTTCTAGTGGAAAATGATCTGTTAAAACACCATTTACTTTTACACAACTTTTTGCATTACAATATAATAAATTTATCCACCTCAGAATCCTCTCCCCAAAACCAAAGTCCCTCATTGCTTGTTCCATAAAACAGTGCTCCACCCTATCAAAGGCTTTGTTTAGATCCATACATAAAAGCAAACCTCCTTCCCTATCATTAACCATACTATCCACTACATCCCTTATTGTGCATATGGTATCTGTAATGTCTCTTCCTGGTATACTGTATGCTTGATTTGGCGATATTATACTTCCCACTACTCCTTTTATTCTATTGGCTAAGACTTTTGTCAAAATTTTATAATCAGTTTTTAAAAGACTTAAAGGTCTATAATTCCCCAAATTAAGAGGACTACCTTTATTTTTATATAGAATATTGATTATGCCCAAGCTCATTGATTCTGGTATCTCCCTTCTTTCTTCCATACTCCTGAATACCTTAATCAGTATAGGTGCTAAACTATCTATGAATGTCTTATAGAATTCATGCGTTAAACCATCTGATCCTGGACTTTTATTCGGCTTTGTTTGTCTTATTGCTTCTTTTATTTCTTCAATACATATATCACTGTCACACATAATTCTTTCTACATCAGTTAATCTAGCACTTACTGTATTTAAAACTTCATCCACACATTCTTGTTTTACATTTTCTTTCTTGAAGAGTTTCTTATAAAATAATTCTACCACTTCTATAATTTCTACAAAATCTGTTACCTTTTTCCCTTCTTCATCTTCCAACTTCATTTTGTGCACCTTTCCCCCTCCACCGCATACTGTGCCCTGCTCCTTACTATTGAACCCTCGCACTTTTCCTTTTCAAACAACTCCATTTCTGCTTTTATCCTAAAGAAATGTTCTTTTGAGTACTCAGGGTTGTTTTCTATTTTCTCTGCTTCTTTCTCTAACATATTTCCCATGTCCTCCATTTCCCTCATTCTCATAAAATGCCTCTGCTTTGAGTACCTTATACTTCTTTTTTGTATTTTCCCTTTCATTATTTCCCACCACTCACAGACATTCTCTTCAAATAATGAGTTTTCCATTTCACACTTTATACATCTGTAAATACTTTTCCTGTACTCTTCTTCCTTTAACAAAGATGAATTCAGACACCACATCCCCCCACCTCTTGTTTCCTTATTTCCAGCCATCTTTACTGTCATGGCAGCATGATCACTTACTCCAATAAACTTATATCTCACATTTTTCACGTAATGTAATATTTCTCTTTTAACTAAACACAGATCTATTTGACTTTGTTTTAAGTTTCCCAGCACCATTTGCCTTCTTGAAAATTCCTTTTTAAATGGGTTCTCCTCTCTCCAGGCATCTACCAAATCCTCACTTTGCATTAATTGGTTTAAAATCCTTCTAGACACAGATTTGAAGTTTGCACTTCTAGACACATCTAGTCTTGTGCACCACACATTAAAATCTCCAACCACATTTACCTGTACACAGTGGTTTCATTTGCTCAAAAACTCCTTTTCGTTCGATTTCTACATTAGGTGCATATAAATTAACCAATCTAAAAAGTTCATTGTTGAACATAAAATCTATTCCTAACAGTCTTCCTTTACCATCATTATATATTTCCTTTACCTTATACATTTCACCTTTTTTCATCAGAATCGCCACCCCACAAGCCCTCTGATTTCCATGATTTACATAAATATCATGTTCCCAGATTTTCTTTATATTGACCATTATGTCTTCAGACCAATGTGTCTCTTGTAAACAAATGACATCTGTTTTAAGCTTTCCAATAACCTGCTCAAACTTATTCATTTCTCTGAGTCCATTACAGTTCATGCAGGCAATGCTCATTATGTAAAACATTGCATATATTACCAGTATTAGACGGAGACAACACATAAAAGAAACTCAAGTTCTTACTTTTTTGCAAAGCATTCTTCACCGCCTTTCATTTTCCTTTTCAGCAACTTGATACTTGCTTCACTTGTGTCCAAATCCTCTTCCAGATTTATCAGTGGAGTCTCCAGAGACTCCTTCACCTCTTCTCTTCTGCTTTCCTTATTCTTTAGGCTTTCTTCTTCTTCTTGTTGCCTTGTTCCTTGTTTTTTCTTTTTCCCTTCATCCCCTTCACTTTTTGCCCCTTTTTTGATTGCCCCTCCGTCTTTCTCTTCCATCCTCTGTACTCTCCCGATACTCCCACTACCGTCCTTTAAGCTTTCAACAAACTCTCTGCTGCTCTCTTTCTCAACAGTCTGTTGTCCAGCAGTTAAATCTCTTTCTCTCCATGCATCCCCTCTTTCCTCTTCCTCCACCGTTAAACTCTCCTCTGACTCTTCATACAGGTCCACGAAGCTTCCCACGCTATCTCCTTCCTCCCGCTCTTCTGAAATTTTGCATACGCAAAATGCATTTCTCATCCTGCAAATGCTACAGTTTCCTTCATTGCATTCCCTTACATAGTGGCCCTGCATTCCACACCGAAAACATTTAAAGTTTGGACAGTCTCTCACTATGTGTCCAGGTTGAATGCACAGACGGCATACTTTAACCAGTCTGTCATGTATGACTCGAAAGTGTTCAGATCCTCCCAACGTCTCAAACTTAGTTGAGTATGGCAGCGATTTAACAGTATCTGTGAACTTGACTTTCAAAAATCTTGTTCCATCAGCAATGTCAGTCCCTGGCAACATTCTCCTTTTAATAGTTGAAACTGCTGACACTCCCCAATCTTTTCGCTTTCCCTTTATCTCCTCATCTTGAATATAAGTCGGCAGATTTAGGAATGAAACCACCATCTCATTATTGCTTATTTCCTTCGCCATCACCCTACTGTTCTTTATCTTTAGCCCATCCAAAATTTTGTTTTTTCCATTCTCTTCTTTCATTGTCAGTTCATATTCTCTTGGATTTTTATATCTGCAACCAATTACCACTCCACATTCTTCTCTTACTTTTTTCAGTAGCTCCATCATTGTAATTCTGTCTTCTCCAACAATCTCCACCAACACAGTTAATCTCTTATCATAGCTTTGTCTTCTTGATTCATTTTCATTTTCTCCCATATTCCATTTACCTTGTCCTTTGTCCATGTTTGTCTTATCAGCCCGTATCATTTATCAACTAAAAAAGGATGAGATCAAGAATAAAGCAAAAAAATCTTCTTCTTTTTTTTAAAAATAAAGATACCAAAACAAACCAAAAAGTCTAAATTTTCAAACAAACAATTACACTCCACGTGCTCTCAGCACCACTACTTCCACTTCCTGATTAGCTCAATTGCACCCTCAGGTTGGTATGGCAGTAAGCGAAGACTGCTGCAAAGAGAGGGCTATTTAAAGACCAGCCAATCTAATCGCCAGTACATTATATAAGTAGGAAAGAAAACCCAAAAGCTTAAAGCACCTGGTATTCCTAGGCAGTCTCTCATCAAAGTACTAACCAGACCTAAACCTGCTAAGATTCAGAGATCGGGCATTGACTCTATTATTTGGCAAAATTATTATATACTAAGTGAAAAATGTCCAAAAAGCTTACAGCACCTGGTATTCCCAGGCGGTCTCCCATCCAAGTACTAACCAGACCTAAACCTGCTAAGATTCAGAGATCGGGCATTGACTCTTTTTTTTATGCAAGATTATTATATAATTTGTGAAATTTTCCAAAAAGATTAAAGCACCTGGTATTCCCAGGCAGTCTCCCATCCATGTACTAACCAGGCCCAAACCTGCTAATATTCAGAGATCGGGCATTGACTCTATTTTTTGGCAAAATGATTATATACTAAGTGAAAAATGTCCAAAAAGCTTACAGCACCTGGTATTCCCAGGCGGTCTCCCATCCAAGTACTAACCAGGCCAAACCTGCTTAGCTTACGAGACCAGACGAGATCGGGCATAGCCAGGTTGGTATAGCCGTAAGCGAAGACTGCTGCAAAGAGAGGGCTATTTAAAGACCAGCCAATCTAATCGCAAGTACATTATATAAGTAGGAAAGAAAACCCAAAAGCTTAAAGCACCTGGTATTCCTAGGCAGTCTCTCATCAAAGTACTAACCAGACCTAAACCTGCTAAGATTCAGAGATCGGGCATTGACTCTTTTTTTTTTTTTTTTTAAATGAAAGATTATTATATAATTCGTGACATTTTCCAAAAGATTAAAGCACCTGGTATTCCCAGGTAGTCTCCCACCCATGTACTAACCAGGCCCAAACCTGCTAATATTCAGAGATCGGCATTGACTCTATTTTTTGGCAAAATTATTATATACTAAGTGAAAAATGTCCAAAAAGCTTACAGCACCTGGTATTCCTAGGCAGTCTCTCATCAAAGTACTAACCAGACCTAAACCTGCTAAGATTCAGAGATCGGGCATTGACCGATTCTTTTTGTTTTTTTTAATTTTTTTAATGAAAGATTATTATATAATTCGTGAAATTTTCCAAGAGATTAAAGCACCTGGTATTCCCAGGCAGTCTCCCATTCATGTACTAACCAGGCCCAAACCTGCTAATATTCAGAGATCGGGCATTGACTCTATTTTTTGGCAAAATGATTATATACTAAGTGAAAAATGTCCAAAAAGCTTACAGCACCTGGTGTTCCCAGGCGGTCTCCCATCCAAGTACTAACCAGGCCCAAACCTGCTTAGCTTCCGAGATCAGACGAGATCGGGCATAGCTTTTTTTTTTTTTTTTTTAATTATCATATTACAACATTCCATAAATATTTTGCACATGAAAGTCTTATTTACTTTTAAAACAGTCATTTAACATTTTTTTTTCTAAAAAAGACTCAATTAAAAATTAAAAGCATTATTAACATACATTTTAAGAACAATCTAAATAACATTTTTGCAATAATACATTAAAATGAAAATGTCATTCCAAAGAATGGATTCCCTTTTACAATTTTTTTTTTTTTTTTTTTTTTTACAAACACTTATTTTTCATCTTTCATATTATAGTAACCAAACAGAAAATTTAGAATAAAAAACATCTTTATCCTAAAAAAATTGCACACATGTATTTTTGCCACCACTCAATTAGTTTCATTGTCTTTAAAGAAAACATGTCTTGCTTCCCCCATTTCCACTTTTCCTCCTTTCCTTTAGCGCTTCTCTTCTTATTTTCTGCTTTTTAAGAACCTGTTGAATGTCTACACCTTTTGTTCTTGCTTTTACACCTCTATTCAGTCTTTCTATTCCTTTATTTTCCAAACCAAAAATCCTCCCCCCATTTTCCACTTCTCTTACCTCCGGCAGTATCTTCATTCCCTTATCCTCATCCTTTTCTTGACCTTTTTCATAGTCCATCCCAGTCGTGTCCACTTCTTCCTTTTCCTTAGAAAAGTCTTTGTTAATCAGATTTATTTCCTCTTTGTCTACTCCTTCTCCCGTCTCCATTCCTTGTTCTCCATCTTTGTTCTTTTCTTCATTCTCATCTTTGTTGGTTTCCTCCTCTTCCTCACTGTCCTGTTCATCTTCCTTTCCTTGAGTCTGCCGCAGTGAATCATTTAAATGCTCAGTTGCAGTATCTCCCATCACCTCCTGTACGTCCATATTTGTGTCCTCATTTACCTCATGTTCCATCTCACATCTGCATCTCATGATTGCTTTGTCGCAGCCTTGGCACCGTGGGACTTTGCAGTCCCGCGCATAATGCCCCTGCTCAAAACAGTCTCGACATTTGAATTGCGGACAGTCCTTTTTCTCATGTTCCACACTTACACAGATCCTGCATGTCTTCAATTGGTTGTCATGAATCACTCTGTAGTACTGCACTCCTTCTTCAGTCATGAACCTGGTATTATATGGCAAAGATGTCACTTCTTTTGGAAACTTTACCTTTAGTCCGTCCGCCACTGTTGTCCCCGGATGATATCTCCTTCTTAGAGGCAATATGGGAATTACTCCCCAATCTATCAGTTTTTGAATGATTTCCTCATCTTCTATATAGCTGGGCAGACTCAAGAAAGATACCATCCTTTCTGTTGCACACAGTTTCCTTATCTCACATTCTTTTCCATTAATCATGATTCCATTCAACAGTGAATCACAGTCCAACTCACTTTCCATAGTCATTTCAAATTCATTGTTATTCTTTCTTCTTAGTCCGATCAGTTTTCCAATTCCTACTTTCTCTTCAACTGATTTGATGATCATTATTACTGTTGTGTTTTCTATATCTTTTACAGTCATTGTTAATGTTGCTTCTTTTCTGTATTGCCTCTGATACTTTGTTTGGTGGCTCAATTTCTTTATCAATTGCTGTCGTTGAGATAAATCATTTCTTTTTTCTTCAACTCCATTATTAGTTCCAGTACCTTCAGTTGTTTGTAGTTCTATTTTTCTGTCTTGTCCATTGGTTTTTCCATCTGGTTTTCTCCTTGAAACCACCTTTGCCCAAGTCTCATTCCTGCTTTCAGCATTCCCTTCATTCATATTCCTTTCCATCTCGTCAGCAATATATCCAGATTCTCTGATCCCCATCTCATGTCCATTTGACAGTCCGTGTCCTTTGTCCATTAAATCTGTCATTTTGTTATATGAAACCCCAAACAGTATAAACTGTTTGGGGTTAAAAAAAACACTAACTAATATAAACTCAACACAAACAAAAAAACAAACCAACTAATAAAACTAAACCAAACTACAAAATGGAAGAGCCTCTCTCTTCCTACTACTGCCAGCTCACTTCCTGTTGCACTCTAGCGCCCTCAGATTGGTTTGGCCGTAAGCGAAGACTTCTGCAAAGAGAGGGCTATTTAAAGAGCAGCCAATCTAATCGCCAGTGCATTATATAAGTAGGAAAGAAAACCCAAAAGCTTAAAGCACCTGGTATTCCTAGGCAGTCTCTCATCAAAGTACTAACCAGACCTAAACCTGCTAAGATTCAGAGATCGGGCATTGACTCTATTATTTGGCAAAATTATTATATACTAAGTGAAAAATTTCCAAAAAGCTTACAGCACCTGGTATTCCTAGGCGGTCTCCCATCCAAGTACTAACCAGACCTAAACCTGCTAATATTCAGAGATCGGGCATTGACTCTATTATTTGGCAAAATTATTATATACTAAGTGAAAAATTTCCAAAAAGCTTACAGCACCTGGTATTCCCAGGCGGTCTCCCATCCAAGTACTAACCAGACCTAAACCTGCTAAGATTCAGAGATCGGGCATTGACTCTTTTTTTTATTTTTTTATTTTTTATTTTTTTTGTTATGAAAGATTATTATATAATTCGTGAAATTTTCCAAAAAGATTAAAGCACCTGGTATTCCCAGGCAGTCTCCCATCCATGTACTAACCAGGCCCAAACTTGCTAATATTCAGAGATCGGGTATTGACTCTATTTTTTGGCAAAATTATTATATACTAAGTGAAAAATGTCCAAAAAGCTTACAGCACCTGGTATTCCCAGGCGGTCTCCCATCCAAGTACTAACCAGGCCCAAACCTGCTTAGCTTCCGAGATCAGACGAGATCGGGCATAGCCAGGTTGGTATGGCCGTAAGCGAAGACTGCTGCAAAGAGAGGGCTATTTAAAGACCAGCGAATCTAATTGCCAGTACATTATATAAGTAGGAAAGAAAACCCAAAAGATTAAAGCACCTGGTATTCCTAGGCAGTCTCTCATCAAAGTACTAACCAGACCTAAACCTGTTAAGATTCAGAGATCGGGCATTGACTCTTTTTTTTTTTTTTTTTTTTTTTTTGTTTTTAATGAAAGATTATTATATAATTCGTGAAATTTTCCAAAAAGATTAAAGCACCTGGTATTCCCAGGCAGTCTCCCATCCATGTACTAACCAGGCCCAAACCTGCTAATATTCAGAGATCGGGCATTGACTCTGTTTTTTGGCAAAATTATTATATACTAAGTGAAAAATGTCCAAAAAGCTTAAAGCACCTGGTATTCCCAGGCGTCTCCCATCCAAGTACTAACCAGGCCCAAACCTGCTTAGCTTCCGAGATCAGACGAGATCGGGCATAGTTTTTTTTTTTTTTTTTTTTTTTTTATTGAAACAATTCCATCATACATAATTCTTCTTACAGTTTTCACATTGAAACATTATATTTTCTTCAAAATAAAAACACATATAATATATTACGCCTCTCCTAAAAACAGAAATTTACATTCCAAATAAAACCAATTGTTAAAAGTCCTCTTGCTTAGGCAACGTTATTTTGTATTTTTTAAATGTGTACAGAACATCAGTGGGAAACATCTTATGAAACGTATCCATTTTTTTCTCCATTTCAAAATATGTAAACAAGGTTTGCCCATAATTTTCCACCAGTCCTTTAAACACCATCCATACATCTGCTACATAATTTCTATTTTTTGCCACGTTCCTCCTTTTCCATATTGCATTTTTTACTAAAACCATCAATAGATTAATCACTTTTTTGTTTGTAATATTTTCATTCAAACCAAACATTAAGATTGTATTCCAGTTGAAAACATCTTCATTCCCTCTTAAATCTTTCACAAGTTCTTTTGTTTTGTCAAAAAATTCTTTCAGTTTTTCACAATATAGAAACAGGTGCAAGATCCCCTCATCCTCTTTAAAACAGACCTTACATACAGCATCTGGCTCCATACCTATTTTGCACAATCTCATT
This sequence comes from Carassius auratus, assembly GCF_003368295.1. Taxonomy (NCBI): domain Eukaryota; kingdom Metazoa; phylum Chordata; class Actinopteri; order Cypriniformes; family Cyprinidae; genus Carassius; species Carassius auratus. The sequence goes on along the minus strand of NW_020525209.1, from coordinate 27,362 downwards.
CCAGTAAAAATAACATTGTGTCTAATAAAATAGTCCAAAACTTCCAGGTCAGTATCTAAGAAATCCCATCTTATATTTTTCCATACATCCTTCTCTTGAATTCCATCGAAATGTCTTAACCAAAAATCATTGACTTTTGGCTTTTTAAAAACAGACAAATTAAAATACTGATAAAACATTTTCACATTACATGATTTCAAACACACCTCTTTGTCATTCAATTTTAAAAATACTTCCATTTTATTCTCCCCGCTCCCACCATCTTGAATCATTTCCAACCAGTCCTCTGGAATTTTACTTTTAACCTCTTCATATTGTTTTCTTAACACATCCACATTGTACTCTTCTTTTGCTTCTTCCATTGCATCTATAATTACTTGTATGGGTAAAAAACCTTCTTTGAATTCATATAAAATGTCCCTTACTTTTAAAATGCCCACATCTACCCACTTCTTAAAATAAAGTTATTTTCCTTGTGTCCCAATCTTTTTGTTTAAAAATAAAGGTTGATTTAAAACGATTCCCCTTCCAACAGGTTTAAAATCCACCTTTGCTAAAAAAGACCCCCAAGCGCTTAAAACTTCCTTGTAAAATTCTGGTATTCCTTGTATCATCCAGTTCTTCAGTTTCATCCATAAAATATTGTCTCCGATTTGTAAATTTCCACACTTATTCAAATAAAACTCCATAGTTCCCTTCCATTCTTCTTTATTTTCATCATCTAAATATTTCTTGACCACTTTTACCCTCATACTCTTCATTTTTTGTTCCAGATCTACTAGTGCCATCCCTCCCTCCTCTACCGGCCCAATCAAAGTGTTGTAAGCAATTCTTCGGGGTTTTTTTTCCCATAAAAACTCTAAAATGGATTTTTTTATTCTTTGTCTCACCCACAGCGGGATTGATGCTACATGTAAAACGTACCACATTTTTGATAACATTAAAACATTTACTATTAAAATCTTTCCTTTTAAATTTAAAAACCTGTTTCTCCAAAAGACCAACCTTCTTTCCATCCCATCCACTATTTCCCCCCACATATTATCCTGTACATTCTTTTCATTTTTCCCTAAAAGCACACCTAAAATCTTAAATTCCTGCACTTCTGTGAAACTCCAACACCCCGTTAAAACCCTCCCAAATCTCATGTATTCAGTTTTCTCTTCATTTATCTTTGCTCCTGACCCTTGACAATACAAATTGATTTTATCCATTACATTTTTAACACTCTGCAAATTTTCCACTATTATTGTAGTGTCATCAGCATACTGGTAGATCTTATTTAGCTCCTTTCCTCTATTTATTTCAATTCCTTTTATTTCTTTACAGTTTTTAACTATCAGTCCTAAAGGCTCTGCCACTAAAGAATATAATTGCGCTGATAACGGGCATCCTTGTCTTATAGATCTAGTTAAAATAAAAGGCTCTGTTAAAAAAACATTACACTTTACTTTTGTTAATGCATCTTTGTATAAAATTTTTAACCACTTTATAAAATTCTCCCCAAAACCAAACTGCTCTAAAATCGAAAATAAAAATCCATGCTCTACTCTATCGAAAGCTTTTTCAAAGTCTAAACTAATAAAATAACCATTTTTGCCTTCTCCACTGACATAACTTATCCCATCTCTTATACTGTTTGTTATATCAGCTATGTCTCTTCCAATTACTCCATATGCCTGATTTGTCTCTATTATACTCGGTAAAACATTTTTCAATCTGTTTGCTAAAACCTTTGCTAAAATCTTCAAGTCAGTATTTAACATGGTTATTGGTCTAAAATTCTTTAAAAGTGTCTTATCACCCTTTCTTTTATATATTATTTTCATCAAACCCATACTCATTTTTTGATTGAAAGCCTCTTTTTTAAAAACCTCCTCATATACTTCTTGTAGAATCAAACTTATTTTATCCTTAAAAACTTTATAAAACTCATTACCTATCCCATCTATACCAGGACTTTTCTTGTTTTTCAAATTATTTATTGCTTGTGTTATTTCATCTAGCTTTATTTCTCTATCGCATTCCATTTTGTCTGCCACCTCCACTCTTTTTGTTATTTGTTGTAATAATACATTTCTCATTTTTCCATCTGTATCTTTAGTTTTAAATAATTCTTCATAATAGCTTCTTACTACTTCCAAAATTCCTTTTGTTTCCTTAATTACCTCACCGTTTTTATTTTTCAATTCTTTTATCATTTCCGATTTTGCTTTCCCCCTTTCTAGGTTAAAGAAGAACCTGGTGCATTTTTCTCCTTCTACTGTATATTTTGCTCTACTTCTTAGCATTGCTCCATTACATTTACTTTCCTCAAATTTCTTCAATTCCTCCTCCATTACTATAACATTTTGCACATTTACCTCCTCCTTATTTAATTCTTCCTTTAATTTATCTCTTATCTCTTTTTCTTTAGCCCTTTTCACTTTCTGGATCAACCTGCTATACTTAATTGAATATTTTTTTATTTCATATTTTACATTCTCCCACCACAATCTCTTGTCTTCCCAATACATTCCATTTTCTTTTTCTTCTTCTATTATATTTTCAATCCCTTGTTTGTAACTTTTATTTTTTAAAAGTTCTGTGTTTAAAATCCAAACTCCAGGTCCCTTAATTTCATCTTTAAAATTCATTCTCATTAAAACCATTTTATGATCACTCAAAGAAGTTTCCTTATAAGTTACATCCTCTATAAAATAGGTTAGGTTTCTTGTACATAAAAAGTGATCTATTCTTGTTTGACATAAAAAATTACCGACTAGCTGTTTTCTAGAAAATTCTCTTTTCTTTTCATGCCTCTCTCTCCATACATCTATCATATTTTTTCCCTCCATCAAACCTCTTAATTCTTTTCTCCCTGTATCTGACTTAAAAACCATTCCATCAGCCATATCTCTCTTACTAAAAACCGTATTAAAATCACCCACCATTATTATTTTTACCCATCCTTCTATCAAGTCTTTTAAAACAGTAAAAAACATAGTCTTTTCTTTTTCTTCATTTGGCGCATGTAGGCTGATTAAATTAAATTCTTCATTTCCATATTTAATTTTTACCCCTATACATTTCCCTTTTTTATCATCATAGATAAGTTCCCCTTCTATTTCCTTGTTTTTTCTTATTAATATAGCTACCCCTCTTCCCATTTGTCCTTCTCCGTTATTAAAAAAGATTTCTCCATCCCATCTCTTCTTAAAAACATCCATTACACCCCTTCTCCAGTTTGTTTCTTGCAATAAAATAATATCCTCATTTTTACACAGTTCTTTTAGTTTTTCAAATTTCATTTCATTCAACAGTCCCCTAGCATTAAAAACAACAACACTTAAAACCATAAAATATAATAAAACAAGCATAAAACCCATTTTCTCAGTCCACGCTCTCAGAGACTTTCAACACTTCATATCTATTTACATTTACTAGAGGGTTCTCTTGTGTCACTTTTTTCCTAGCCTTATCCAGGTTCGGTCTTACCTTGGGCAATCTTCTTCTTTTGAGGCCTTTTACTTCAGTGTCTACATCCTCATTACTTTCCTCACTCTCTTTGTCTTCTTGATAGTTTTTCTCCATTTTGTCCAATGCACTGTCCAGTACCCTTTCGGTTTCTTGCACTGGTGCCAATTTTCCTCCTTCCATTTGAGTCTGCATCCTTTGTTCGTTGTCGTCCTCTCCTTGTCCATTACTGTTCTCTTTATTCCCACCGTCCTGCGTTCCTTCCTCCTCTTCCTCCATCTCCTTGCCTTCATCTCTCTCATACACCTGCTTTCCCTCCTGCTCCTCTTGATTTTGGTTGTTTTCCATCCAGCACTCACACTTATTCAAAACTCTCCTGCAGTCCGGGCAACTCACCGCTCTGCAGTCTCTTGCGAAGTGGCCCCTTTCCAGGCACTTGTAACACGTAAATTCTGGGCAGTCCTTTACCATGTGGTCTGGGCTCATGCACAGTCTACAGGTCTTCACTTGGTTACTGTGCACCACCCAAAAAAACTGTGGACCTTCTGCTGTCTCCATCTTGGTGCTGTAGGGCAGGGAGGCCACCTCTTTGGGGAACCGCACTTTAATATACCTTGTCCCATCTTCGATGCTGGTGCCTGGGTATGTCCTCCTCCTGATGTTAGAGACTGGGGTTACCCCCCATCCCTCTAGCTTCTTTAGGATGTCCTCATCATTCACATAGGCAGGCAGGTGCATAAATGAGACAACATAGTCCCTGTTTTGCAGCCTTTTCACCTCACAGTTTATTCCCTTAACCGTCAGTCCATTGGTTAATTCATCTGCATCCTCCTCATTCTCTAAGGTAATTTCATATTCCTTTGTTAGCCTTGGTCTCACAGCCAGAATTTTTCCCTGCGATCGCTTTAATAATGTCTTCTGCCTTTGCGTCCTGAACATGCAATAATTCCACAATCACTGTTGCTTCCTTCATATAAACTCTTTTTGCAGCACCTCTTCTTTCATCTTTATCCATTCCGTTTCCTTCTCGTCGTTGATTTTCCAGTCCAGGTTCTTTTTGCCTTTGTGTCCCTCCTTCCATTGCTTTGTCCGTCACCAAAGATTCATCCATTTTTAACATAAACAACCTATTAGACTTACTTTCCCCCCAAACAGCATACGCTGTTGGGAAGATAAAACTAAACAAAAAAATAAAAAACAAAACAAAACAAAAACTCCTAAAACAAACACAAAAAGATTAAATACAAACAAGCTTAGGTGAGCCTTCCTCACCCTCTACTGCCACGTCACTTCCTGTGAGCACTCTATCGCCCCCAGGTTGGTATGGCCGTAAGCGAAGACTGCTGCAAAGAGAGGACTATTTAAAGACCAGCCAATCTAATCACCAGTACATTATATAAGTAGGAAAGAAAACCCAAAAGATTAAAGCACCTGGTATTCCTAGGCAGTCTCTCATTAAAGTACTAACCAGACCTAAACCTGCTAAGATTCAGAGATCGGGCATTGACTCTATTATTTGGCAAAATTATTATATACTAAGTGAAAAATTTCCAAAAAGCTTACAGCACCTGTTATTCCGAGGCGGTCTCCCATCCAAGTACCAACCAGACCCAAATATGCTTAGCTTCCGAGATCAGACGAAATAGGGCATAGCCAGGTTGGTATGGCCGTAAGCGAAGACTGCTGCAAAGAGAGGACTATTTAAAGACCGACCAATCTAATCACCAGTACATTATATAAGTAGGAAAGAAAACCCAAAAGCTTAAAGCACCTGGTATTCCTAGGCAGTCTCTCATCAAAGTACTACCCAGACCTAAACCTGCTAAGATTCAGAGATCGGGCATTGACTCTTTTTTTTTTTTTTTTTTTTTTTTTTTAATGAAAGATTATTATATAATTCGTGAAATTTTCCAAAAGATTAAAGCACCTGGTATTCCCAGGCAGTCTCCCACCCATGTACTAACCAGGCCCAAACCTGCTAATATTCAGAGATCGGGCATTGACTCTATTTTTTGGCAAAATTATTATATACTAAGTGAAAAATGTCCAAAAAGCTTACAGCACCTGGTATTCCCAGGCGGTCTCCCATCCAAGTACTAACCTGGCCCAAACCTGCTTAGCTTCCGAGATCAGACGAGATCGGGTATAGCCAGGTTGGTATGGCTGTAAGCGAAGGCTGCTGCAAAGAGAGGGCTATTTAAAGACCAGCCAATCTAATCGCCAGTACATTATATAAGTAGGAAAGAAAACCCAAAAGCTTAAAGCACCTGGTATTCCTAGGCAGTCTCTCATCAAAGTACTAACCAGACCTAAACCTGCTAAGATTCAGAGATCGGGCATTGACTCTATTATTTGGCAAAATTATTATATACTAAGTGAAAAATTTCCAAAAAGCTTACAGCACCTGGTATTCCCAGGCAGTCTCCCATCCATGTACTAACCAGGCCCAAACCTGCTAAGATTCAGAGATCGGGCATTGACTCTTTTTTTTGTTTTTAATGAAAGATTATTATATAATTCGTGAAATTTTCCAAAAAGATTAAAGCACCTGTTATTCCCAGGCGGTCTCCCATCCAAGTACTAACGAGGCCAAACCTGCTTAGCTTCCGAGATCAGACGAAATCGGGCATATTTTTTTTTTTTTTTTTAATTAAAATTCTTTTACAAAAAATTTCAATTCATTTACAACATTCCAGGGAACTCAATTTTACAATTCCTTAAAACATTTTGTACATTACCTGAAAACATTTTATAAAAAACATCCATTTTCCTTTCCATCTTACAATACACATATAACAGTTGCAAATATTCTTCCATTCTCTTTTTAAAATATCCCCATATGTCTATTTTACAGTCTTTGTTTCTCACTATGTTTCTTCTTTTCCATATCACATACTTCCCCATTGATATACATAGATTGACCACCTCCTTATTTGTACAATTTTCATTCAGTCCCATTATTATCAACTCATCCCAGTTTGGAATATCTTCCTTTTCTCTTAGTTGATTTATCAAACCTTTTAAAATCTTAAAAAATTATTTCAATTCATCACAATATAAAAACAAATGTAAAAATCCTTCATCCTCTTTTTTTACATACTTTACACAAAGCATTTTGTGTCAAACCAATTTTACATAGTTTCATCTCGGAAAAAACAACTTTATGCCTTATAAAATAATCCAACGCTTCCATTTTTACATCTAAGAACCTCCATTTAACATTCCTCCATATATTATTTTCATCTAATCCAGGAAAATGATCAATCCAAAACTCATTTACTTTTGGTTTTGTGAAAACAGATTCCCTAAAACATGTGTAAAACATCTTCACAGTACAAGAGTTAAAATCATATTCCTTCTTCCCAACTTTAAAAGACACTTCTACTTTCTCTTCCTCTTTTTCCCCACTCTCTATTATTTCAATCCACTCTTTTGGTATTGCTTTCTTTACAACATCATATTGTTTCTTTAAAGTACTGACATTGAAATCCTCTTTTGCTTCTTCTAAAGCATCAATGACAAACTGAAGAGGAAGAAACCCATTTTTATACTCATATAAAATATCTCTTACTCTTTTTATATCTACATCTAGCCACTTTTTAAAAAAACACATCTGTTCCATCTGTAGTAATCTTTGCATTTAAAAACAGAGGTTGATTCAAAATTGTTTCTCTTCCTTGTGGCTTAAAATCAATATGTGGTAAGAAATCCCTCCATGCCTCTAAAACCTCTTTATAAAATTCTGGTATTCCTTTTATCATTCCTTTTTTAACTCTCATCCATAAAATATCATCCCCTATTCTCAAATTTGAACATTTGTTTAAAAAATGTTTCATTATTACTTTCCATTCCTCCATCTTTTCTCTATTTAGATATTTCTTTACAGTTTTCACTCTCATATTCTTCTTCCTCTGCTCAACATCCATTAACCCTAACCCTCCTTCTTCTTGAGAACCAATTAAAGTCTTATGTGCAATTCTAGGAGGCTTATTATTCCATAAAAAATCCAACACAATACCCTTTACTCTCTGTTCCACCCACATTGGCATTGCAGTTACAGATAAATTATACCACATCTTAGAGAGCATTAGACTATTAACAATTAAAACTCTTCCTTTCAACTCCAAATCTCTCACTTTCCAAAAAACTAATCTTCTTTTCATTTCTCCCACAATCTCTTCCCATCTTTTATCTCTTGAACTCTTTTCATCTTTCCCCAAATTTACTCCTAAAATCTTAATTTCTTCCTTTTCATTAAAAGCAATGCAAGCTGGTAATGCTGGTGCTTCTCCAAATCTCATAAAAGCAGTTTTTTCCACATTTATCTTTGCACCTGTTGCTTTACAAAATTTCTGCATGAGTTCCATTGCTATTCTAATGCTCTCTAAATCTTCTATTATCAAGGTGGTATCATCCGCGTACTGAAAAATCTTTTGTCCTTCCCTTCCATTTTCAATATTTATACTTTTTATTCTTTGAACCTTTTTAATCATCATTCCTAGAGACTCTGTGACCAAGGAATACAACTGTGCTGACAATGGACAGCCCTGCCTTATGGATCTAGTTATCTTAAAAGCATCCGTTAAAAAACCATTACATTTAATAAAACTCATTGCATCCTTATACAAGATCTTAATCCATTTTCTAAAATTACCCCCAAAACCAAAACGTTTTAAACTCGCAAATAAAAACTCATGCTCCACCCTATCAAACGCTTTTTCAAAATCCATGCTTATCACATATCCACTCTTCTTTTCTTCATTCATATAACTTATCACATCCCTTATGTTGCTAACTGTATCTGATATATCTCTCCCCTGAACTCCATATGCTTGATTTGATAAAATTATCTTAGGTAACACTCTTTTCAGTCTGTTTGCTAAAATTTTTGCTAAAATTTTAAAATCTACATTTAGCATAGTGATTGGTCTGTAGTTTTTTAAATCCTCCCTTTCCCCTTTTCTCTTGAATATTATTTTCACTAGACCCATTTTCATTGCTTGATTAATCTCTCCCTTTTTAAAAATCTCATCATACACTTGTTTTAGTATTTTCAATAATTTATACTTAAAAGCTTTATAAAACTCATTTGTTATTCCATCCATACCTGGACTTTTATTCACCTTTAATTGATTAATAGCTTCTTCTATCTCTTCTATTTTTATCTCCGCATCACACTCATCTTTGTCTTGATTATTAACTGTAGCTGTTATCGTCTCCAATATACAGTCTTTTTCCCCATCATCTATTCCTTGTGTCTTAAACAATTCTTCATGAAAATCTTTTACCTCCTTTAATATTTCTTTTGTTTCTTTTACTTTCCTTCCATCTTTGCATTTTATTTCTTTTATCGTTTCTGCCTTTTTCCTACTTCTTTCCAGATTAAAAAAGAATTTTGTGCATTTTTCTCCCTCCACAGTATATTTTGCCTTACTTCTTATCATTGCACCTCTATACTTTTCCTCCTGTATTTTACTTAAATCCTCTTCTAACAAAACAACCTTCTGCACATCAACGTCCTCTTTACTTAATTCTTCATTTAATTCTTTTCTGATATTCCTTTCTTTTTGTTTCTTAACTCGTTGTAGAAATTTACAATATTTTATTGTAGATTTCTTTATTTCATATTTTACATTATCCCACCATATCCTTTTGTTTTCTACAAACAAACTACTTTCCTTTTCTTTGTCTATAATTTTTTCTATTTCCATTCTATAAGATTCATTTTTTAAAATCTCTGCATTTAAAATCCAAACTCCTGGCCCCCTCTCCATTTTATTAAAATCCATCAAAATAAACACAAAACTATGATCACTTAATGTTGTTTCCTTATAGTACACCTTTTCAATATATTGCTCTAAAAATCTTGTGTTTAACACATAATCAATCCTTGTTTGGCACAAAAAATTCTCTACTAATTGTCTTCTTGAATATTCTCTTCTTTTTTCATTCCTATCCCTCCATATATCAATTAAGTCATTTTCTTCCATTAAAACATTCAGCTCTTTTCTTGCAGTATCTGTTCTATAAACCATTCCTTCTGCCATATCCATTTTTGCTAAAAACTGTATTGAAATCACCCATTAAAATTACTTTCTTATACTTTAGTGTAAAACTCCTTAAATCATGAAAGAAACTCCTCTTTTCCTTTTCTTCTGTTGGTGCATGTAAGTTGCATAAAACAAAAGTTTCATCCTCACTACTTATTTCTACTGCTAAACATTTTCCATTTCTATCATCAAATACCACATTCCATTTATCCTTCATATACTTATCAATTAAAATTGCTACTCCCCTTCCTTTTCTTCCATCCCCATTATTATATATTATTTCCCCATTCCATCTTTTTTTAAAATCTTCCATTAATTCATCTTTCCAATTTGTTTCTTGTAATACAATTATATTTTCCTCTTTACACATTTCTTTCATTTTTTCAAATTTCACCACATTCAACAAACCTCTTGCATTCCAAGATACAATTCTTAAGACCATTAAGGATAATAAATATTTAAAAATATTCATCATTTCATTTTTCTTCCTCTTCCTCCACTATACTTCTTAAAACCTCACATTTCCCTCTAAATGTAGCTTTTTCTTTCATTTTTTCTTTTCTCTTTCTAGCACAGTCAATATTTGGTTTTACCTTCAGTAGACTTCTTCTTTGCATACGAGTGAATTCTCTATCTCTTTTATATCCTTCAGACTTTTGTTTCTCAGTCTCTTTTTCATCTTCCTCTTGTTCACTCTCCTCTTGTTCTTTTTTATGCTCCAGTTCTCTGCCCTTTAATGAAGTCTCCTCTAGTGTCCTTTCTTCTTCCATCATTTGTTCTTCTTTTTCTCTCTGTGTTCCATTTGTCTCCTCTTCCCTTTCAACTTCTGCCTGCTCACCAACATAATTTTTCTCCTCTTCTTCCACTTCTTTATGAATTTGTCTGCACTCTACCTCGGAGTCAGTCTCTTTGCTTGGTCTCTCCTCATTTACCATCCAACATTCACATTTCACAAGAACTTTGTGGCAATCTGGGCATCTCACTGCATCACAGTCCCGTGCAAAATGGCCATGCTCCTCACATAGGTGACATTTGAAGTCTGGACAGTCTCTTAAGATATGTCCCGGATTCAAACACATACGACAAGTCTTCACCTGTCTGTCATGTATTATCCGGAAAAACTGTGTTCCCTCCGCTGTCTCAAACTTTGTGCTATATGGTAATGAAACCACCTGATCTGGAAACTTAACAGGCACAAATCTCGTTCCATCTTCCACTTCAGTGCCTGGATATAGCCTTCTTTTAATTTGTGATGTTGGATGTACGCCCCAATTATCCAATTTATTAAAAATGTCTTTGTCTTCAAGATAAGCCGGTAGATGCATAAACGATAGAACATATTCCCTTGTCTGTAGTTTTCTAATTACACAATCCTTTCCTTTAATAGTTATTCCGTCCAGTAGAATGTCACACATGTCCTCATTTCTTAAAGTGATTTCATATTCTCTGCCCAGCCTGGGCCATACCGCCAAGATATGTCCTCCTCCAATTTTCTCTGTCACCATCTTGATGATATCCTCAGCTTTTCCATGTTGTACTCCCTCTAAATCAATTATCACGGTTGCTTCTTTTGAATATTTTCTTCCTCTTTCATTTCTTCTGTTATGTTCTCCATTGATTCCTTTGTCCACACTTCGTCGTTTGTCCAGTCCTTTGTCAATATCCGTTTGTATTTCACCAGCCATTTCCATGTCGTTTTCCATAAAATCCGTCCTTTAATCCAAGAGATAAATTAACCCTCTGGAGTCTAAGGGTATTTTTGGGGCCTTGAGAAGTTTTGTCATGCCCTGACATTTGTGCTTTTTTCAGTTTATTATAAATATCTAAATGGGTAAAGTCTAATATCACTGTAATCAGCACAAACTGGGCTATAATAATATGTGAAACCCATGCATGTACATGATTGTATTTTTGAGAAAAAAAATGTTATGCATGGTTAGTGAAAAACTAAAAATGTTAAATCACTTGAATAAGGCAATAAAACACATACATAAAATTGGTTGCCGGAAAAGTTGAGAACTGGAGCTTGTAGCCTAGAATTTTTCTTTCTGAATGATGTGAAAATCATCTTGTTTACTCACTCACAGAAAACAATATATTGATTTAAATTTTCTAAAACACTTTTTGTTGGTAAAAGTCATATGCGAGTAGGCGTCAACTATCATGAATATCATTGTGATTTACACCTGAGAAGACAAAGGCCTGCATAATGAGCTGCATAATGAGCCTCTCATTCAACTGTGCCACTGTGAGGGAGGACTAACAAGAAAGAGAACAAAATAAAAGTATATAATTTTATGTTTGTAGTTTATTAAGAATATATTTAATTATCCCACAACATAATTTGATATCCACTTGGGGGAGCAGTTAAACAGTTTATTAGGAACAATCAAAGCTGACTTTCAAATTTTTTGGCATCCTTTCTCTAGTCACACAATCCTTCAGAAATCCTTTTAACAATCTTATTTTCTACCAAATAAACCCCATTTATTATCATCATTATTATTATTATTATTATTAATGTTGAAAAGAGCTGATAATATTTTTCAGGTTTTTTTAGGGGGAATAAATCGAAAGAACTGCATTGTTTTTACATTTGTTAGAGTTATCTCTATTTGTCACATTTATATTATTTACATCAAGCTTTTGAATGGTATAGTATTGTATATTGTTATTGAAACTTCATAATGTTTCACTTGATTATAAATTTAGTCAGGAATTATAGTTTGGAAAAAGTATTTGGAAAAAGTCTAACTAGTAAAATGTTTACACGTTATGTGAAAACTAGTACAAATAAATAAAAAGAGACTTACTCATGTTTATGATCTCTGCTGAATAAAGTGCTTCATTCTTTTTTCTGAGGAAATCCATTTCTCAAATCCTCAACCACATCACATCTTTTTGGGGTGAATTATGTCTTAGTCCTCTCATCGCGAAGCAAACAGTAAAATAAAATAAAAACTTGAAGAATAGTCTCGCTGCTTTTTCTTCTGTGTGGGCGTATTCAAGCCGCGCGCTTCAGTTTGAATCTGAATAGCGCGTTCAGCGCGGGGGCGTGGTCACATTAGATATAATGAGCGGAGATATGAAAAACAGACATTGCGTTGTTTTCATATGGATTACTTTATCTCAGAATATTTGTTTTCGGCAGCACTTGTTTAGTTTAAAAGTAGACATTCCAGGCTTTCTATAGATATCTCTCTCATGTCTCTTCGTTCAGTATTCACGGAGTTACAGTTCATTTTAATGAAATGTTTGTACATGACGATCAGCGGAGACAAAGACTGTAGACAGCGCACCTTGTTTGTTATCTTTATTTTATAAGTGCACAAAGGTTTTTTGTTATTATGTCTGTATCCAAAAAAAACTAGACCCTTTACAGATTCGATTGATGTATTGCTCTTATCTGTACGATTAAAACTGAGAGTGTAATTTAAGTTCTTTTCGGGGTTATCAGGTGAAAATGACTCAAAACGCATATATGCGTTAATCGACTCGAAAGGGTTAAATCAAAAACAAAAACACCCTCCAGACAGCATTAAGATGCTTGAAGGTGGTTAAAGCAAAACAAACAAACAAAATTATACTTTCAAATCAAAAACTTTAGCAAAACAAAAAATATAAACAAATAAGGGAGAGCCTTCCTCTCCAACTACAGCCCAGTACTTCCTGTCTGACTCAATAGCGCCCTCAGGTTGGTATGGCCGTAAGCGAAGACTGCTGCAAAGACAGGACTATTTAAAGACCAGCCAATCTAATCACCAGTACATTATATAAGTAGGAAAGAAAACCCAAAAGATTAAAGCACCTGGTATTCCTAGGCAGTCTCTCATCAAAGTACTAACCAGTCCTAAACCTGCTAAGATTAAGAGATCGGGCATTGACTCTATCTTTTGGCAAAATTATTATATACTAAGTGAAAAATTTCCAAAAAGCTTACAGCACCTGTTATTCCGAGGCGGTCTCCCATCCAAGTAACAAACAGGCCCAAACCTGCTTAGCTTCCGAGATCAGACAAGATGGGGCATAGCCAGGTTGGTATGACCGTAAGCCAAGACTGCTGCAAAGAGAGGGCTATTTAAAGACCAACCAATGTAATCACCAGTACATTATATAAGTAGGAAAGAAAACCCAAAAGCTTAAAGCACCTGGAATTCCCTGGCGGTCTCCCATCCAAGTACTAACCAGACCTAAACCTGCTAAGATTCAGAGATCGGGCATTGACTTGTTTTTTTTTTTTTTTTTTTTTAATGAAAGATTATTATATAATTCGTTAAATTTTCCAAAAAGATTAAAGCACCTGGTATTCCCAGGCAGTCTCCCATCCATGTACTAACCAGGCCCAAACCTGCTAATATTCAGAGATCGGGCATTGACTCTATTTTTTGGCAAAATTATTATATACTAAGTGAAAAATGTCCAAAAAGCTTACAGCACCTGGTATTTCCAGGCGGTCTCCCATCCAAGTACTAACCAGGCCCAAACCTGCTTAGCTTCCGAGATCACACGAGATCGGGCATAGCCAGGTTTTTATGGCCGTAAGCGAAGACTGCTGCAAAGAGAGGGCTATTTAAAGAGCAGCCAGTCTAATCGCCAGTACATTATATAAGTAGGAAAGAAAACCCAAAAGCTTAAAGCACCTGGTATTCCTAGGCAGTCTCTCATCAAAGTACTGACCAGACCTAAACTTGCTAAGATTCAGAGATCGGGCATTGACTCTTTTATTTGGCAAAATTATTATATACTAAGTGAAAAATTTCCAAAAAGCTTACAGCACCTGGTATTCCCAGGCGGTCTCCCATCCAAGTACTAACCAGACCTAAACCTGCTAAGATTCAGAGATCGGGCATTGACTCTTTTTTTTTTTTTTTTTTTAATGAAAGATTATTATATAATTCGTGAAATTTTCCAAAAAGATTAAAGCACCTGGTATTCCCAGGCAGTCTCTCATCCATGTACTAACCAGGCCCAAACCTGCTAATATTCAGAAATCGGCATTGACTCTATTTTTTGGCAAAATTATTATATACTAAGTGAAAAATGTCCAAAAAGCTTACAGCACCTGGTATTCCCAGGTGGTCTCCCATCCAAGTACTAACCAGGCCCAAACCTGCTTAGCTTCCGAGATCACACGAGATCGGGCATAGCCAGGTTGGTATGGCCGTAAGCGAAGACTGCTACAAAGAGAGGGCTATTTAAAGACCAGCCAATCTAATCGCCAGTACATTATATAAGTAGGAAAGAAAACCCAAAAGCTTAAAGCAAATGGTATTCCTAGGCAGTCTCTCATCAAAGTACTAACCAGACCTAAACCTGCTAAGATTCAGAGATCGGGCATTGACTCTATTATTTGGCAAAATTATTATATACTAAGTGAAAAATGTCCAAAAAGCTTACAGCACCTGGTATTCCCAGGCGGTCTCCCATCCAAGTACTAACCAGACCTAAACCTGCTAAGATTAAGAGATCGGGCATTGACTCTTTTTTTTTTTTTTTTTTTTTTTTAATGAAAGATTATTATATAATTCGAGAAATTTTCCAAAAAGATTAAAGCACCTGGTATTCCCAGGCAGTCTCCCATCCATGTACTAACCGGGCCCAAACCTGCTAATATTCAGAGATCGGGCATTGACTCTATTTTTTGGCAAAATTATTATATACTAAGTGAAAAATGTCCAAAAAGCTTACAGCACCTGGTATTCCCAGGCGGTCTCCCATCCAAGTACTAACAATGCCCAAACCTGCTTAGCTTCCGAGATCAGACGAGATCAGGCATAGCCAGGTTGGTATTGCCGTAAGCGAAGACTGCTGCAAAGAGAGGGCTATTTAAAGAGCAGCCAATCTAATCGCCAGTACATTATATAAGTAGGAAAGAAAACCCAAAAGCTTAAAGCACCTGGTATTCCTAGGCAGTCTCTCATCAAAGTACTAACCAGACCTAAACCTGCTAAGATTCAGAGATCGGGCATTGACTCTTCTTTTTTTTTTTTTTTTTAAATGAAAGATTATTATATAATTCGTGAAATTTTCCAAAAGATTAAAGCACCTGGTATTCCCAGGCAGTCTCCCACCGATGTACTAACCAGACCTTAACCTGCTAATATTCAGAGATCGGGCATTGACTCTTTTTTTTTTTTTAATGAAAGATTTTTATATAATTCGTGAAATTTTTCAAAAGATTAAAGCACCTAGTATTCCCAGGCAGTCTCCCACCCATGTACTAACCAGGCCCAAACCTGCTAATATTCAGAGATTGGGCATTGACTCTATTTTTTGGCAAAATTATTATATACTAAGTGAAAAATGTCCAAAAAGCTTACAGCACCTGGTATTCCCAGGCGGTCTCCCATCCAAGTACTAACCAGGCCCAAACCTGCTTAGCTTCCGAGATCAGACGAGATCGGGCATAGCCAGGTTGATATTGCCGTAAGCGAAGACTGCTGCAAAGAGAGGGCTATTTAAAGACCAGCCAATCTAATTGCCAGTAGATTACATAAGTAGGAAAGAAATCCCAAAAGCTTAAAGCACCTGGTATTCCTAGGCAGTCTCTCATCAAAGTACTAACCAGACCTAAACCTGCTAAGATTCAGAGATTGGGCATTGACTTTTTCTTTTTTTTTTTTTTTTTTTTTAATGAATTATTATTATATAATTTGTGACATTTTCCAAAAGATTAATGCACCTGGTATTCCCAGGAAGTCTCCCATCCATGTACTAACCAGGCCCAAACCTGCTAATATTCAGAGATCGGGCATTGACTATATTTTTTGGCAAAATTATTATATACTAAGTGAAAAATGTCCAAAAAGCTTACAGCACCTGGTATTCCCAGGCAGTCTCCCATCCAAGTACTAACCAGGCCCAAACCTGCTTAGCTTCTGAGATAAGACGAGATCGGGCATAGCCTTTTTTTTTCTTTTTTTATTATTATCAAAAGTATCAAAACAAATACAATTTACATTCAAAATAGAGTTTCATATCCATCACATAACTACATAAACACAAGAACTTGTCCGTCCTATCACCAAAAATTTGCATGTCTACATACATTTATACGTTTAATTATAATGCCATTTTTCCTTTTTGTTTAGAAATGTATGCTTAAACCTCCTTCGTCATCCACACATACAAGTACACATCCATTAATGAAAACTTTTTCAAACAAATCTTGGCTCAGATATTTCCACATTAGAAAGACATTCTTTCTCATCACTGTTTTAAACAACAGATTAATGTCCACTTTTTTCCTTTCAAAATATGCCAAATTCCTTCTTGTCCAAATTGCATATCTTGCATGACTTAAAATGTAATTACACAAATTGACCTTCCAATCTTTACAATTATTACATTCACCAAATAAAAACATTTTCCTCCACTCATCTCCTTCTATCTCTTTTCCCCAGTCCTCCTTTATCAATCTTTTCAATTTTTCATGAAATATGTCTAGCTCTTTACATTCAAAAAATATATGCATTAACGTTTCTGCATCAGTTTTACATACATCACATTCTCAATTAACATTCTTATTAATTTGATGAATCACCACCTTTGTGTATATTCTATTATGTCTTAATTTAAAGTCCAAGTGTTCACACTCCAGTCCATTATACTTCACACTTATGTTTTTCCATATTGACTTTACATTAAATCCTGGAAACATTTTTTGCCACACAGCTTCTGATGCAGGCACCTTAATATCCTTTCCCACAAAAACGTTATATATTGTTTTCGTCGTTATATCTGTCAGACATTTCTTTTCACCATTTTTCCCAATAATAAACATTTTTGGCATTCCCCAGTTTCCCGGTTTAGTTGTCTCTCTCTCAATCATTTCAACCCAAGTCTTGGGCAAGCTTGTTTTAATATTTTCACATACCGAATCCAATTTTGATTTTTCAATTTCGTCATCCCATTCCACCACGTAGTCATAAATTGCTCTATTTGGCATAAAACCTTTCACATATTCATATACCATATCCTTTAATTGTCTTACTCCCGCTTTCATGTATAGTCTATTATAAAACATTTTCCCATTCATTTTTATCTTTGGATTAAGAAAAATTGGCTGCTTGTATATTTGATTTATATTTTCACAATCATATTTCACGTCCATTAAAAACTCTGCCCATGCACTAAATACTTCTTGATAAAATAAGGGTATATTTTCAAACATTGGCTTCTTTAAAGCCATGAATACCCCCTCTTCTCCACATCCACTGCTTTTATCCAAAAAGTCTCCCATGAAACCTTTCCATCCATATTGCACTTTATCATATAAATACTTCTTCATTGTTTTCACTCTTATTGTTTTTCTTTTAACCTCTAAATCAATCAACTTTAATCCTCCTCCTGTGTAGTCTGCTATTAATGTATTTTTTGATATTTTAACCCCTTTCCCTCCCCATAAAAAATTATTAAGAACATCCTTGATCTCATTTACCACCCAAACTGGCAAGTCAAGTGCACCTAATACATAATTACATTTGGTAAGCAACAAGGAGTTAAACACTATTACTTTGCCCCTCAGTGTTAATTCTCTTAATTTCCAAAAGCGTAGCACTTGTTTTATTTTGTTTAAAATCCCTGTCCAAGTAGCATCTCTTGCTTCTTTTGCATTAACTCCTATATTCACTCCTAAAATCCTTGTGTATTCTTTTGTGACTTTAAAATTATTTTCACACCCGCTCATATCTATCTCTCCTATACTCATTATTTCAGATTTTTCAATATTAATTTTTGCTCCTGATGCTTTTCCATAAGTTTCAACATGTTTCATTATTCTTTTTATACTTTCCATATCTCTTACAGTAAATGTTGTGTCATCTGCATACTGGTGAATTAAACTCAATCTCCCATGTGGTACTGGAATTCCTCTTATTTCCCTATCTCTCTTTACCAGTGTCGCTAGGGCTCAACTGATATTGAATACAGCATAGCAGACAGCGGACACCCCTGCCTCACTGATCTTTCTAGTGGAAAATGATCTGTTAAAACACCATTTACTTTTACACAACTTTTTGCATTACAATATAATAAATTTATCCACCTCAGAATCCTCTCCCCAAAACCAAAGTTCCTCATTGCTTGTTCCATAAAACAGTGCTCCACCCTATCAAAGGCTTTGCTTAGATCCATACATAAAAGCAAACCTCCTTCCCTATCATTAACCATACTATCCACTACATCCCTTATTGTGCATATGGTATCTGTAATGTCTCTTCCTGGTATACTGTATGCTTGATTTGGCGATATTATACTTCCCACTACTCCTTTTATTCTTTTGGCTAAGACTTTTGTCAAAATTTTATAATCAGTTTTTAAAAGACTTAAAGGTCTATAATTCCCCAAATTATGAGGACTACCTTTATTTTTATATAGAATATTGATTATGACCAAGCTCATTGATTCTGGTATCTCCCTTCTTTCTTCCATACTCCTGAATACCTTAATCAGTATAGGTGCTAAACTATCTATGAATGTCTTATAGAATTCATGCGTTAAACCATCTGATCCTGGACTTTTATTCGGCTTTGTTTGTCTTATTGCTTCTTTTATTTCTTCAATACATATATCACTGTCACACATAATTCTTTCTACATCAGTTAATCTAGCACTTACTGTATTTAAAACTTCATCCACACATTCTTGTTTTACATTTTCTTTCTTGAAGAGTTTCTTATAAAATAATTCTACCACTTCTATAATTTCTACAAAATCTGTTACCTTTTTCCCTTCTTCATCTTCCAACTTCATTTTGTGCACCTTTCCCCCTCCACCGCATACTGTGCCCTGCTCCTTACTATTGCACCCTCGCACTTTTCCTTTTCAAACAACTCAACTTCACAACTTCAATTTCTGCTTTTATCCTAAAGAAATGTTCTTTTGAGTACTCAGGGTTGTTTTCTATTTTCTCTGCTTCTTTCTCTAACATATTTCCCATGTCCTCCATTTCCCTCATTCTCATAAAATGCCTCTGCTTTGAGTACCTTATACTTCTTTTTTGTATTTTCCCTTTCATTATTTCCCACCACTCACAGACATTCTCTTCAAATAATGAGTTTTCCATTTCACACTTTATACATCTGTAAATACTTTTCCTGTACTCTTCTTCCTTTAACAAAGATGAATTCAGACACCACATCCCCCCACCTCTTGTTTCCTTATTTCCAGCCATCTTTACTGTCATGGCAGCATGATCACTTACTCCAATAAACTTATATCTCACATTTTTCACATAATGTAATATTTCTCTTTTAACTAAACACAGATCTATTTGACTTTGTTTTAAGTTTCCCAGCACCATTTGCCTTCTTGAAAATTCCTTTTTAAATGGGTTCTCCTCTCTCCAGGCATCTACCAAATCCTCACTTTGCATTAATTGGTTTAAAATCCTTCTAGACACATCTGATTTGAAGTTTGCACTTCTAGACACATCTAGTCTTGTGCACCACACATTAAAATCTCCAACCACATTTACCTGTACACAGTGGTTTCATTTGCTCAAAAACTCCTTTTCGTTCGATTTCTACATTAGGTGCATATAAATTAACCAATCTAAAAAGTTCATTGTTGAACATAAAATCTATTCCTAACAGTCTTCCTTTACCATCATTATATATTTCCTTTACCTTATACATTTCACCTTTTTTCATCAGAATCGCCACCCCACAAGCCCTCTGATTTCCATGCTTTACATAAATATCATGTTCCCAGATTTTCTTTATATTGACCATTATGTCTTCAGACCAATGTGTCTCTTGTAAACAAATGACATCTGTTTTAAGCTTTCCAATAACCTGCTCAAACTTATTCATTTCTCTGAGTCCATTACAGTTCATGCAGGCAATGCTCATTATGTCAAACATTGCATATATTACCAGTATTAGACGGAGACAACACATAAAATAAACTCAAGTTCTTACTTTTTTGCAAAGCATTCTTCACCGCCTTTCATTTTCCTTTTCAGCAACTTGATACTTGCTTCACAAATCCTCTTCCAGATTTATCAGTGGAGTCTCCAGAGACTCCTTCACCTCTTCTCTTCTGCTTTCCTTATTCTTTAGGCTTTCTTCTTCTTCTTGTTGCCTTGTTCCTTGTTTTTTCTTTTTCCCTTCATCCCCTTCACTTTTTGCCCCTTTTTTGATTGCCCCTCCATCTTTCTCTTCCATCCTCTGTACTCTCCCGATACTCCCACTACCGTCCTTTAAGCTTTCAACAAACTCTCTGCTGCTCTCTTTCTCAACAGTCTGTTGTCCAGCAGTTAAATCTCTTTCTCTCCATGCATCCCCTCTTTCCTCTTCCTCCACCGTTAAACTCTCCTCTGACTCTTCATACAGGTCCACGAAGCTTCCCACGCTATCTCCTTCCTCCCGCTCTTCTGAAATTTTGCATACGCAAAATGCATTTCTCATCCTGCAAATGCTACAGTTTCCTTCATTGCATTCCCTTACATAGTGGCCCTGCATTCCACACCGAAAACATTTAAAGTTTGGACAGTCTCTCACTATGTGTCCAGGTTGAATGCACAGACGGCATACTTTAACCAGTCTGTCATGTATGACTCGAAAGTGTTCAGATCCTCCCAACGTCTCAAACTTAGTTGAGTATGGCAGCGATTTAACAGTATCTGTGAACTTGACTTTCAAAAATCTAATCCATCAGCAATGGGAATCCATCAGCAATTTTGAGATCGGGCATAGCCAGGTTGATATTGCCGTAAGCGAAGACTGCTGCAAAGAGAGGGCTATTTAAAGAGCAGCCAATCTAATCGCCAGTACATTATATAAGTAGGAAAGAAAACCCAAAAGCTTAAAGCACCTGGTATTCCTAGGCAGTCTCTCATCAAAGTACTAACCAGACCTAAACCTGCTAAGATTCAGAGATCGGGCATTGACTCTATTATTTGGCAAAATTATTATATACTAAGTGAAAAATGTCCAAAAAGCTTACAGCACCTGGTATTCCCAGGCGGTCTCCCATCCAAGTACTAACCAGGCCCAAACCTGCTTAGCTTCCGAGATCAGACGAGATCGGGCATAGCCAGGTTGGTATGGCCGTAAGCGAAGACTGCTGCAAAGAGTGGGCTATTAAAAGACCAGCCAATCTAATTGCCAGTACATTATATAAGTAGGAAAGAAAACCCAAAAGATTAAAGCACCTGGTATTCCTAGGCAGTCTCTCATCAAAGTACTAACCAGACCTAAACCTGCTAAGATTCAGAGATCGGGCATTGACTCTTTTTTTTTTTGTTTTTTTTGTTTTTAATGAAAGATTATTATATAATTCGTGAAATTTTCCAAAAAGATTAAAGCACCTGGTATTCCCAGGCAGTCTCCCATCCATGTACTAACCAGGCCCAAACCTGCTAATATTCAGAGATCGGGCATTGACTCTGTTTTTTGGCAAAATGATTATATACTAAGTGAAAAATGTCCAAAAAGCTTAAAGCACCTGGTATTCCCAGGCGTCTCCCATCCAAGTACTAACCAGGCCCAAACCTGCTTAGCTTCCGAGATCAGACGAGATCGGGCATATTCAGGTTGGTATGGCCGTAAGCGAAGACTGCTGCAAAGAGAGGACTATTTAAAGACCAGCCAATCTAATCACCAGTACATTATATAAGTAGGAAAGAAAACCCAAAAGATTAAAGCACCTGGTATTCCTAGGCAGTCTCTCATTAAAGTACTAACCAGACCTAAACCTGCTAAGATTCAGAGATCGGGCATTGACTCTATTATTTGGCAAAATTATTATATACTAAGTGAAAAATTTCCAAAAATCTTACAGCACCTGTTATTCCGAGGCGATCTCCCATCCAAGTACCAACCAGGCCCAAACCTGCTTAGCTTCCGAGATCAGACGAAATAGGGCATAGGCAGGTTGGTATGGCCGTAAGCGAAGACTGCTGCAAAGAGAGGACTATTTAAAGACCGACCAATCTAATCACCAGTACATTATATAAGTAGGAAAGAAAACCCAAAAGCTTAAAGCACCTGGTATTCCTAGGCAGTCTCTCATCAAAGTACTAACCAGACCTAAACCTGCTAAGATTCAGAGATCGGGCATTGACTCTTTTTTTTTTTTTTTTTTTTTTTAATGAAAGATTATTATATAATTCGTGAAATTTTCCAAAAGATTAAAGCACCTGGTATTCCCAGGCAGTCTCCCACCCATGTACTAACCAGGCCCAAACCTGCTAATATTCAGAGATCGGGCATTGACTCTTTTTTTTTTTTTAATGAAAGATTATTATAGAATTCGTGAAATTTTCCAAAAAGCTTAAAGCACCTGGTATTCCCAGGCAGTATCCCATCCATGTACTAACCAGGCCCAAACCTGCTAATATTCAGAGATCGGGCATTGACACTTTTTTTTGTTTTTAATGAAAGATTATTATATAATTCTTGAAATTTTCCAAAAAGATTAAAGCACCTGGTATTCCCAGGCAGTCTCCCATCCATGTACTAACGAGGCTAAACCTGCTTAGCTTCCGAGATCAGACGAAATCGGGCATAGCCAGGTTGGTATGGCCGTAAGCGAAGACTGCTGCAAAGAGAGGACTATTTAAAGACCAGCCAACCTAATCGCCAGTACATTATATAAGTAGGAAAGAAAACCCAAAAGCTTAAAGCACCTGGTATTCCTAGGCAGTCTCTCATCAAAGTACTAACCAGACCTAAACTTGCTAAGATTCAGAGATCGGGCATTGACTCTTTTATTTGGCAAAATTATTATATACTAAGTGAAAAATTTCCAAAAAGCTTACAGCACCTGGTATTCCCAGGCGGTCTCCCATCCAAGTACTAACCAGGCCCAAACCTGCTTAGCTTCCGAGATCAGACGAGATGGGGCATAGCCAGGTTGGTATGACCGTAAGCCAAGACTGCTGCAAAGAGAGGGCTATTTAAAGACCGACCAATGTAATCACCAGTACATTATATAAGTAGGAAAGAAAACCCAAAAGCTTAAAGCACCTGGTATTCCTAGGCAGTCTCTCATCAAAGTACTAACCAGACCTAAACCTGCTAAGATTCAGAGATCGGGCATTGACTCTTTTTTTTTTTTTTTTTTTTTTTTAATGAAAGATTATTATATAATTCGTGAAATTTTCCAAAAGATTAAAGCACCTGGTATTCCCAGGCAGTCTCCCACCCATGTACTAACCAGGCCCAAACCTGCTAATATTCAGAGATCGGGCATTGACTCTTTTTTTTTTTTTTAATGAAAGATTATTATAGAATTCGTGAAATTTTCCAAAAAGCTTAAAGCACCTGGTATTCCCAGGCAGTATCCCATCCATGTACTAACCAGGCCCAAACCTGCTAATATTCAGAGATCGGGCATTGACACTTTTTTTTGTTTTTAATGAAAGATTATTATATAATTCTTGAAATTTTCCAAAAAGATTAAAGCACCTGGTATTCCCAGGCAGTCTCCCATCCATGTACTAACGAGGCTAAACCTGCTTAGCTTCCGAGATCAGACGAAATCGGGCATAGCCAGGTTGGTATGGCCGTAAGCGAAGACTGCTGCAAAGAGAGGACTATTTAAAGACCAGCCAACCTAATCGCCAGTACATTATATAAGTAGGAAAGAAAACCCAAAAGCTTAAAGCACCTGGTATTCCTAGGCAGTCTCTCATCAAAGTACTAACCAGACCTAAACTTGCTAAGATTCAGAGATCGGGCATTGACTCTTTTATTTGGCAAAATTATTATATACTAAGTGAAAAATTTCCAAAAAGCTTACAGCACCTGGTATTCCCAGGCGGTCTCCCATCCAAGTACTAACCAGGCCCAAACCTGCTTAGCTTCCGAGATCAGACGAGATGGGGCATAGCCAGGTTGGTATGACCGTAAGCCAAGACTGCTGCAAAGAGAGGGCTATTTAAAGACCGACCAATGTAATCACCAGTACATTATATAAGTAGGAAAGAAAAACCCAAAAGCTTAAAGCACCTGGTATTCCCAGGCAGTCTCCCACCCATGTACTAACCAGGCCCAAACCTGCTAATATTCAGAGATCGGGCATTGACTCTATTTTTTGGCAAAATTATTAGGCTGCTGCAAAGAGAGGGCTATTTAAAGACCAGCCAATCTAATCGCCAGTACATTATATAAGTAGGAAAGAAAACCCAAAAGCTTAAAGCACCTGGTATTCCTAGGCAGTCTCTCATCAAAGAACTAACCAGACCTAAACCTGCTAAGATTCAGAGATCGGGCATTGACTCTATTATTTGGCAAAATTATTATATACTAAGTGAAAAATGTCCAAAAAGCTTACAGCACCTGGTATTCCCAGGCAGTCTCCCCATCCATGTACTAACCAGGCCCAAACCTGCTAATATTCAGAGATCGGGCATTGACTCTTTTTTTTTTTTTAATGAAAGATTATTATATAATTCGTGAAATTTTCCAAAAAGATTAAAGCACCTGGTATTCCCAGGCAGTCTCCCATCCATGTACTAACCAGGCCCAAACCTGCTAATATTCAGAGATCGGGCATTGACTCTATTATTTGGCTAAATTATTATATACTAAGTGAAAAATTTCCAAAAAAGCTTACAGCACCTGGTATTCCCAGGCGGTCTCCCATCCAAGTACTAACCAAACCTAAACCTGCTAATATTCAGAGATCGGGCATTGACTCTATTACTTAGTAAAATTATTATATACTAAGTGAAAAATGTCCAAAAAGCTTACAGCACCTGGTATTCCCAGGTGGTCTCCCATCCAACTACTAACCAGACCTAAACCTGCTAAGATTCAGAGATCGGGCCATTGACTCTTTTTTTTTTTTTTGTTGGAAGATTATTATATAATTCGTGAAATTTTCCAAAAAGATTAAAGCACCTGGTATTCCCAGGCAGTCTCCCATCCATGTACTAACCAGGCCCAAACTTGCTAATATTCAGAGATCAGGTATTGACTCTATTTTTTGGCAAAATTATTATATACTAAGTGAAAAATGTCCAAAAGCTTACAGCACCTGGTATTCCCAGGCGGTCTCCCATCCAAGTACTAACCAGGCTCAAACCTGCTTAGCTTCCGAGATCAGACGAGATCGGGCATAGCCAGGTTGGTATGGCCGTAAGCGAAGACTGCTGCAAAGAGAGGACTATTTAAAGACCAGCCAATCTAATTGCCAGTACATTATATAAGTAGGAAAGAAAACCCAAAAGATTAAAGCACCTGGTATTCCTAGGCAGTCTCTCATCAAAGTACTAACCAGACCTAAACCTGCTAAGATTCAGAGATCGGGCATTGACTCTTTTTTTTTTGTTTTTAATGAAAGATTATTATATAATTCGTGAAATTTTCCAAAAAGATTAAAGCACCTGGTATTCCCCAGGCAGTCTCCCATCCATGTACTAACCAGGCCCAAACCTGCTAATATTCAGAGATCGGGCATTGACTCTGTTTTTTTGGCAAAATTATTATATATTAAGTGAAAAATGTCCAAAAAGCTTAAAGCACCTGGTATTCCCAGGCGTCTCCCATCCAAGTACTAACCAGGCCCAAACCTGCTTAGCTTCCGAGATCAGACGAAATAGGGCATAGCCAGGTTGGTATGGCCGTATTTTTTGGCAAAATTATTAGGCTGCTGCAAAGAGAGGGCTATTTAAAGACCAGCCAATCTAATCGCCAGTACATTATATAAGTAGGAAAGAAAACCCAAAAGCTTAAAGCACCTGGTATTCCTAGGCAGTCTCTCATTAAAGTACTAACCAGACCTAAACCTGGCTAAGATTCAGAGATCGGGCATTGACTCTATTATTTGGCAAATTATTATATACTAAGTGAAAATGTCCAAAAAGCTTACAGCCACCTGTTATTTCCGAGGCGGTCTCCCATCCAAGTACTAACCAGGCCCAAACCTGCTTAGCTTCCGAGATCAGACGAGATGGGGCATAGCCAGGTTGGTATGACCGGTAAGCCAAGACTGCTGCAAAGAGAGGGCTATTTAAAGACCGACCAATGTAATCACCAGTACATTATATAAGTAGGAAAGAAAACCCAAAAGCTTAAAGCACCTGGTATTCCCAGGCAGTCTCCCACCCATGTACTAACCAGGCCCAAACCTGCTAATATTCAGAGATCGGGCATTGACTCTATTTTTTGGCAAAATTATTAGGCTGCTGCAAAGAGAGGGCTAATTTAAAGACCAGCCAATCTAATCGCCAGTACATTATATAAGTAGGAAAGAAAACCCAAAAGCTTAAAGCACCTGGTATTCCTAGGCAGTCCTCTCATCAAAGAAACTAACCAGACCTAAAACCTGCTAAGATTCAGAGATCGGGCATTGACTCTATTATTTGGGCAAAATTATTATATACTAAGTGAAAAATGTCCAAAAAGCTTACGACCTGGTATCCCAGGCAGTTCCATCCATGTACTAACCAGGCCCAAACCCTGCTAATATCAGAGATCGGGCATTGACTCTTTTTTTTTTTTTTAATGAAAGATTATTATAGGAATTCGTGAAATTTTCCAAAAGATTAAAGCACCTGGTATTCCGTCAGGCAGTCTCCCCATCCAGTACTAACCAGGCCCAAACCTGCTTAAATATATCAAGAGGAGATCCGGCGCAATTGAACACTTTTTTCTTTGTTTTTAAATGAAAGATTATATATAATTCTGAATTTATTTCACAAAAAGATTAAAGACCTGGTATTCCAGGCAGTCTCCCATCCATGTACTAACCAGGCCGAACCTGCTAATATTCAGAGATCAGGCACTGACTCTATTTTTTGGCAAAATTATTTATACTTAGTGAAAAATGTCCAAAAGCTTACAGCACCTGGTATTCCCAGGCGGTCTCCCATCCAAGTACTAACCAACCTAAACCTGCTAATAT
>NW_020525208.1:0-27973 GCF_003368295.1 Carassius auratus | reverse complement strand
AAAGAGATCAGAGCGGCTAAAAAGACCTATGCTAAAAGGTTGGAAGACCAGTTTACTTCCAACGACTCAACTTCAGTGTGGAGAGGTCTAAGAGCCATCACGAACTACAAGACACCATCCCCTTGCACTGAGGCTAATCAACGACTTGCTAACGACCTGAATGAGTTTTATTGCAGATTTGAAACCCCATCACCCATTCTGACCATCTCCCTACACAACCATTAACACATCCTGCAATCCCACCCTCCACACCTCCTGCTCTTCAAATCTGTGAAGATGATGTGCGCCAGGTCTTCAAGAAGAACAAAAGAAGAAAGCACCAGGCCCAGATGGTGTAACACCAGCCTGTCTGAAAATCTGTGCTGACCAGCTGGCCCCCATCTTTTCACAGATCTTCAACAGATCCCTGGAGTTGTGTGAAGTGCCTTCCTGCTTCAAACGCTCCACCATCATCCCCATCAAAGAAACCCAAGATAGCAGAACTTAACGACTACAGACCTGTGGCTCTAACGTCTGTCGTCATGAAGTCATTTGAAAAACTGGTTCTGGCTTATCTGAAGGACATCACAGGACCATTACTGGACCCCCTCCAGTTTGCTTACCGAGCAAACAGGTCCGTGGATGATGCAATCAACATGGGATTGCACTTCATCCTGCATAATCTGGACAAAACAGGGACTTATGTGAGGATCCTATTTGTGGACTTTAGTTCGGCATTCAACACCATCATCCCAACAGCCCTTCAGACCAAACTGACGCAGCTCTCTGTTCCTAGCTCTATCTGTCAGTGGATCACCAGCTTTCTGACAGACAGGCAACAGTTAGTGAGACTGGGGAAATTCACATCAAACAGCTGCTCCACCAACACTGGTGCTCCTCAGGGATGTGTTCTCTCCCTCTGCTCTTCTCCCTGTACACCAACGACTGCACCTCTAAAGACCCCTCTGTCAAGCTCCTGAAGTTTGCAGACGACACTACAGTCATCGGCCTCATCCAGGACGGTGATGAGTCTGCTTACAGACCAAGAGGTTGAGCAGCTGGCTGTCTGGTGCAGTCTTAACAACCTGGAGCTGAACACGCTCAAAACAGTGGAGATGATCGTGGACTTTAGGTGAAACCCACCTGCACTTTCCCCACTCACCATCATGAACAGCACTTTGACTGCAGTGGAGTCATTCAGATTCCTGGGAACCATTCATCTCTCAGGACCTGAAGTGGGACAATCACATTGACTCCATTGTTAAAAAGGCCCAGCAAAGGTTGTATTTCCTTCGCCAGCTGAGGAAGTTTAACCTGCCACAGGAGCTGTTAAAACAGTTCTACTCAGCCGTCATTGAGTCTGTCCTCTGTACTTCAATAACTGTCTGGTTTGGTTCAGCAACAAAATCAGACATCAGAAGACTACAGAGAACTGTTCGGACTGCTGAAAGGATTATTGGTGCTCCCCTGCCCACCCTTCAAGCACTGTTATACATCCAGAGTGAGGAAAAGGGCTCAGAAAATCACTCTGGATCCCTCACATCCAAGTCACCCCATTTTTGAAACTTTTGCCATCTGGCCGGCGCCTCAGAGCCGCAAACACCAGAATAGCAAGGCACAAGAACAGTTTCTTCCCCCAGGCAATCTACCTCATGAACAGTTAAATGTTCCCTACTTATGCTTATAAACGTGCAATATCCTTATATTTGTTAACCCTCCATCCTAGAACATTCCTGCATCTCACTCAATCCTATTCCATTATCATTTATAGCACAATTGTTTATACACTTATTTGTCAATTTGTAAATCTCTTTTTTATTTTATTTTTTTTATTTATTTATTTTTTTTTTTCTGTGTGTTGTTGTCTCTGTGTACTGGGAAGCTTATGTCACTAAAACAAATTCCTTGTATGCGTAAGCATACTTGGCAATAAAGCTCTTTCTGATTCTGATTCTGAAAAGAATAATTTCTCTGCATATTCTCACCTCTCGCCATTTATGGGACTGTTTTCAGTTCTAAGCAAAGTTGGTGTATGGAAGACAGAAAAACCTGAAGATGATAATAATTCAGTATACTCGAAAATTTCTTAAAAAGACACTTTCAAAAATGCAGTGATTTCCTTGTTTTATTTCTTAGTTAGAATGGGTATAACTTAACATTTTAACAAATTCCAAAAGCCGAATAATAAATAAAAGCTACTGATAAATCTCTGAAATAATTAACAATCAGTTGATTAATCATTCTAATCATTTCTGATTAATCGTTCATCAAAATCGTTTCTTGATGCAGCCCTACCTCACACCTGGAAGGACAGGATCAGAACTTGAACTACTTACTGTAATTTCCGACATGCAGACATGTAATTTATGACAGATTAGAGAAGATAACTGAGTGAATCCCATCCCACATGAATGGCAGTGATAAGGCTTCTCTCCAATGTGGATCCTCGCATGTACTTGTAGATGTGTTGAGCGTTTGAAGCTCTTGTCACAGTGTGAACACTTATAAGGTGTTTCTCGATTATGAACTGACTGATGCACTTTCAGTGCACCATATGAAAAAAAAGTCTTCCCACACTCAAAGCAAACATGATCCTTTGCACGGCTGTGTCTTTTCTGGTGATATTTTAAAGCAGCAAACTCACTAAAACTCTTTCCACACAAAGAACACGCATGAGGCTTTTCCTCTGTATGAATTTTCAGGTGCTTCTTCAGGGCACTTGTCCTAAAAAACTGTTTACCACAATGGTCACAATCACATCGTCTTTTTCTAGAATGAGTACGCAGATGAGCTTTAAAAGCACTTGATATTCTGAAACTCTTCTCACACTGATCACACGAGTACGGCTTTTCTCCAGTGTGGATTTTCATGTGTTTGTTAAGGTTTCCTTTTTGTGAAAAGCTCTTCCCACACTGATCACACGTGTGCGGCCGCTCTCCAGTGTGGATTTTCACGTGATCGATAAGCGTTCCTTTGAGTCTGAAGCTCTTCCCACAGTGATCACATGCATACGGCTTCTCTCCAGTGTGGATCCTCTCGTGTATTTTCAGATATTCTGAGCGTTTGAAGCTCTTGTCACAGTGCGAACACTTGTAAGGCGTTTCTGTAGTGTGAACGGTCTTGTGTTGTTTCAGGTCACCATCCGTATAAAAAGCCTTCCCACATTCAGAGCAAGCGTGATCCTTCACACCGCTGTGTCTTTTCTGGTGTATTTTTAATGCAATCTTCCGAATAAAACTCTTTCCACATGAATTACATATGTAAGGCCTCTCCTTTGTATGTCCTTGTAGGTGGCCCTTCAAGAAATCTGCTCTGGAGTTATATAGTCTTTCTCTAGAATGAGTACAAAGGTGTACTTTGAAACAGCTTGAACTCTTGAAACTCCTCCCACATTGTTCACATGTGTACGGCTTCACTCCACTGTGGGTTTTCTTGTGTTGATAAAGGGTTCCTCTGCGTGTGAAACTCTTCTCACACTGATCACATGTGTACGGCTTCTCTCCACTGTGGATCTTCATGTGATCATTAAGGCCTTCTTTCCGTTTGAAACTCTTTCCACACTGCTCACAGGTAAACGGCTTCTCTCCACTGTGGGTTTTTACGTGTTCGTAAAGGGTTCCTCTTTGTGTGAATCTCCTTCCACACTGATCACACGTGTATGGCTTTTCGCCAGTGTGGATCCTCTGGTGTTCATTAAGGGTTGCCTTTTCTGCAAAGCTCCTGCCACACTGATCACACGTGTGCGGCTTCTCCCCTGTGTGGCTTTTCATGTGTTTGATAAGGTTTCCTTTGTGTGTGAACCTCCTGCCACATTGTTCACATGTGTGCGGCCGCTCTCCAGTGTGGATGTTCATGTGTTCTTTAAGGTTTCCTTTTTCTAAGAAACCCTTCCCACACTGTTCACACGTGTGGAGCTTCTCTCCAGTGTGGGTTCTCATGTGTTTGTTAAGGTTTCCTTTCTGTGTGAAATTCTTCCCGCAGTGATCACACGTGTGCCGTTTCTCTCCATTGTGGACATTCATGTGTTGATTAAGCATTTCTTTTAGTCTGAAGCTCTTCCCACATTGATCACATGCATACGGCTTCTCTCCAGTGTGGATCCTCTCATGTCTTTTCATATATATTGACCGTTTGAAGCTCTTGTCACAGTGCGAACACTTGTAAGGCGTTTCTGTAGTGTGAACGGTCTTGTGCACTTTTAGTGCACCATATGAAAAAAAAGTCCTCCCACACTCAGAGCAAGCGTGATCCTTCACACCACTGTGTCTTTTCTGGTGTATCTTTAATGCAACCATCCAACTAAAACTCTTTCCACATAAATAACATATGTAAGACTTCCGCTTTGTATGAACTTTAAGGTGGTCCTTCAGGATATCTCCCCTAAAAAGTGTTTTACTGCTTTGGTCACGGTCATCTAGTCTTTCTCTAGAATGAGTAAGCAGGTGATCTTTAAAACCACTTAATTTTCTGAAACTCTTTCCACACTGATTACATGTGTACGGTTTCTCTCCAGTGTGGATCCTCATGTGTTCAATAAGAGGTTGCTTAAGTCTGAAACCCTTTCCACACTGATTGCATACGTGCGGCTTCTCTCCAGTGTGGATCTTCATGTGTACATTAAGGGCTCCTTTTTGTGTGAAACTCTTTCCACACTGATTACACGTGTAGGGCTTCTCTCCAGAGTGGGTTTTTAGGTGTGCATCAAGGTATGCTTTTTGTGTGAAACTCTTTCCACACTGCTCACATGTGTACGGCTTCTCTCCAGAGTGGATCCTCGTGTGTTCATTAAGGGTCGTTTTTAATCTGAAGCTCTTCCCACATTGACCGCATGAGTACGGTTTCTCTCCAGTATGAATGTTCACGTGCTGTTTAAGGGTTGCTTTTAATCTGAAGCTCCTTCCGCATTGACTGCATGAGTACGGCTTCTCTCCAGTATGAATATTCACGTGCTGTTTGAGGGTTGATTTTAATCTGAAGCTCCTTCCACATTGACTACATGAGTACGGCTTCTCTCCAGTGTGGATAACCATGTGTTTTTTAAGGTTTCCTTTTATTGTGAAAGTCTTTTCACACTGATCACATGCATACAGCTTTCCTTCAAGATTACATTTTATGCGAATATCAAGATTTCGCTCGCATGAGAGACTCTTTCCGCTTTGAGGCCAAATGAAAGATATATTGTCTCTGCAGGACGTTTCTTCAGTTTTGACATGATGGTTCTCCCCTTCTTCAATCGGGTCTAAAATTAAAGTAAAAAAAAAGGTAAATCTTAAAAAAATTGCAAAAAGGCGCAATGTGTAAGTAAAAGCACGTGAAAACTGAGACAACAGTGGGAAGTATAAACATTTTGATGCGTTTATTTGAATTGGGTACATTTATTATCCAATTATTATTTTAAAGACTATATGCACAGGTTTTGAAGTGATAACTTTTTATAAATGTTTGATTAACGACTTTTTACGAGTTAGGGTTGTAACATTTTCAGAATTAAAAATATATTACAAATTTAAAAGTTAAACCACTGAGATATTTATTCTGAGCTATACCTTTCATTTGTTAAAAACCAGTTAAAACTATACTGGTTACTAATGTTCCCTGAGATAACGGGAATGAGCATTGCATTAGGAAGGGAGGAAGAGCAGAGAGAGTTATAACTTTCCCTGAAAGGGATTGAAAGCACATGAGGCACATAGCTTATTCTCAGACTAAGGCCCAATCCCAATCCTACCCCTTAGCCCTTCCCCTTTCCCCTACCCCTACACCTCCGTTTTGTGCGTTCGCGTGAAGGGGTAGGAGTATCTCGATTCTCTTTTGGTTGTAGGGGTAAGGGCCAGATAGCCCTTCAAATGAAGATTTTTCAGGACCACACTTCAAAGGTGAATGAATTATCTTGGCAACATGGAAGCTACCACAAACAAAAAGACACATAAATGTAAGATTTTTTGGCATAAATAAAGATTTTAACGAAAAGTAATCATTTGTTTAATGTTACATTCAATTGTGAGTTTATATTAACGGTCATGTTACTCAAAGAAATGTTTGCAAAAAATCGCTAATATTTGCTAAAGTCATATCATTACAGACTGCATGATAGTGCCACAGCATAAGTCTGATCAGGGCGATAACTGCCGTAGACTATAATTAGAAACCGCTAAACCATTTGCTCAAATATTGCCTATTGGAGAGAGAAAGAGAGAGAGAGAGAGAAATGGAGGTTACGTGTATTCACGTCTGTGGGTTTATCTTTTTATTGTGAGTTTACTTTGTATTCGCGATTGTATTCTCTCGTTGCTGGAAAATATAATGTAGCGATTCAGTATTTAAACTGTATTTAATAAAAGTCGTGGGGCAGCGTTGACAAGTTAATTTTCTCCTGGATGTGTGAGCTGTGCGATTTCTGATATGTGTGTGTGTGTGTGTCAGTAAGCAGCTCATTAATACAGAGCAATAATTAAAGGCTCTAATGCACACCAGTATATGTGTGTATTGTAAGAGCTAGACGACGAATGATGACGTGTGACGTCATGGTAGTGGTGTCCCAATCCTTAGGGAAATATTTTCTCCCCTACCCCTAGGGGTATAAAATAGAATTGGGATTGGGCCTAAGAACAACTTTACTGTCATTAGGGTCAAACTCGAAGCAGGACTTGTCCACTGAAGGAGCCTGCAAGTTGCTCACTCACTTGACCAAAGCCAAAACCAGTGGGAGGACAGAATTTAGCAAGAGAGAACGGAGGTTAGTCGTTCGGAGCACCTCAAAAGGAGGGCCTCAAAGAGCCTTGAGTACCATGGACAAACTGTAAGACTGTATATTGGTAAGCCACCCTCTTGAACGCAAATCTCAGGAATTGTCTGTGACGGGGGCTATATGAATATGAATTTATGCATCTTTCAGATCCACCAATAAAACCAATCCCCTGGGAGGATTTGCAAGAGCGTAGCATCCTGAACGGCTGCTTTACCAGGGTGCAGTTCAAATGTCTCAGATCGAGGATTGGCCTGAGGCTGCCATCCTTTGGAATGAAGTAGCAGCGACTGTAAAAGCTCAACTTGACATAGCTCTCCATGGGGGCTCTCTCCACAATACCCTTTGCTAGCATGGTTTGGACATTGGCTCAGAAGATGTGGGGTGAGACCAAAGTGTAAATCATGAATTAAAGCGAGGTGGTATGAGGGGGGTCCAGCCTCGGTCCAGCCTCAGCCTGGCTTTGGTTAAGCAGGTGCTGATGATGCTTTAAGGCACTGCCGAGACATGACACTTTGGATTGGCACACTTGGGGAGGAATGACATTCGCTTGTGATGACTTCTGAGATGGCATTAAGTGTTAAGGCTGATTTATACTCAATAGATCCGCAAGTTTGACTCCTTCGCAAAGTTTGGCAAATATGACGCCCTCACAGTGTTGCCGGATGTTAGCTTTGAGTGCGCACAAACTCATTTCACGTGGTGGTGTGCACGCCATTTTTTGACATCCGAAGATGCACCCCTTTAGTGTGAAACCCTTTAATTATATTTGCTTATTAAAAACTGCATATTAAACTAAATATTTTTAAGCCAATTAAAGAAATGTGTCCATCTAACTGTTAATGACAGGTTAGCTAGCAATAGTAAGGTCATTAATGGATTCACAAGGCTGAAACATCCTTTGGAGTGACAAATAATGTCCACCGGTGTGACACCTATACTGTCACACTGGAGGACAAAGATGTCCCACACGATGTCTCTTAAGAAGCATTTTAAATAATTAAACAAGATTTAACTCCTTTTTATTTATTTATTTTTAACATGTTCATTGTTCTTAAATGCAATAATTACATTGATCAAAATTGTTCTGATGTTTTTGTCCTATGATGTGACCAACATAAAAGAACTACAGATTTTTTATTTTTTTTTATCTTAAAAATCTTAGAAACATTTGAGTATTGCATTCATGGAGATATAATCATCATTCATCTTAAAAATGTATCATTTTCAGCAGGTTTATAACAATGTGTACAACAATGAAGATACATCTCTCGTGTCATTTTTATATTATTAAGAGTTTTCTTTTCTCTTAATTGTCAAGTATGAGTATAACTGTACTAGCCAATGGCGATTCTACTGCCAATGGTTACATTGCTTAACCTTTGTGATGTTATTTCTTTTAAAACAACTGATGATTTTTGTCTAACTGCAACCACTGAATCTGATGGACTGCTTAAAGTTTTATAAACTTAGTGAAGAATCAGGAATATACACCAACCTATTTGTTGTTCAGTATCTTCCTGTTTTATTCCGCAGGGCTCTGGGTCAGTCATGTTTTCGACTTTCTTTCATATAAACTCTTTCATAAACTGTTGTGGGAGGAGCTGAACTGTAGGAGAATTCCTGTGTGGTTGGAGCAGATCTGCCAAAATCAAAAATTAATCAGTTGTTAGATTTTTAAGCAGAAATGGGAGGCAAAAAAGATCCCAATGAAATTTTGGCTTAATCGGAAACATTTTTTTTTTTTTTTCATATAAATTTTTAGGCCTTCTAAAACAAAAAAAAAGTGTAATGTAATGTAGACTAAGATGGTACAACAAATAGAGGGTTGAGTTCTAAGTTCAGGGACAATGTACATACTTTTTCTTAAATTTGCATACTGAACTTGGGTTAGAGATCTTAATTTAGAAATCTGAAAGTCCACCAGATTAAATAATTTATCTTTAAAATGTACAAAATGCTCTCCGACACCCTGATGGGACTGAGGTCCACCCATCATAATCTCACAAAATCATGTGGAAAAAAAAAATTATATGACACTGTTCTCAAAATCAAATCATCTTATAATAGAAATAAGCTACTTAAATATGTGCTTAGACCCTCTCATCTCCCTACAGGCTTACCGTTAGTTACCGATAGTTTTGAACACTAGCTGGTTATGTATTTACTCAAACAAATTATTTTGGATCATTATACAAAATAAAAAATAAAAGTTACATACTGCAGCTTTAATGCAGACTTAAGATTAATAGAGAATATTTTGAATTTGAGACAAAATATATTTTTAAACGCGGCTGGAATAATTAATTAATTAATTAAATAGATAAATCTCACAATGCAACTTGATCAATCAACCTCTCGCTGTGACGCTGCACAGGATTCTGCTGGGTCTTAACGCCCTCATCAAACGTTCACAAAACAAACAACGATTTGTCCAAAAATAAATTATATTCAATGAAGTGCTTGTTATTCATATGGTCTGGGTGGTCAGACTGCGTAAGCCTGCATATACGGGACTTACTAATACCTTAAACACGGGACGATTCCGTATTAATCAGAATGGTGAGCAACCCTACTGCTAGGCTAAATGTTTATTTCAGTTAGCAGACGCCAGAGAAGAGGCACAAATACAACTCTACCAGATTAAAACAACACAAAAATGACATGTTCAGCTTTAGCAAGCTGTGTTTTAATAATTGTATGAATATACGAATGACCTCACCTCAGAATTCTCAAAGCTGTGTGATTGGGATAGCCATGACTACTTTTTCTTCTTGTTTAAGGGATAACTGCTGCAGGTTGGAGAAATGGGCGTGGCGAAAGGGTCCTCATCGGTGGATCAACGGCCAATCAGCCTTAACCATACAAATACGTCATTGCTTTAGACTGAAAAAGGAAAGTGTGATGCTACATAAATATATTAGTATTAGGTCAGGTTAATAATGGATAAAATAAGGCGTTAAAAAATTATTAAATCATTTAACGCAAACAAGACCTGTTCGTTATCTTACATTGCATGCAGCTGTCAACTAAACAATTACAGAAAGCACATACTTTGTGCTAATAATGAGCCCAAAATGTTACAGAATTAGCCTAATTAAGATTAGATGAAGGACACATTTCCAAAAGTACAAACATTTTAATTTAAAAAAAAGTTTAAAACGTTATTATTATTATTATTATTATTATAGTATATATTAGGCTATTTTCAAAGGAATTATTCAAATTATTCAAAGGAATATTTGTTAGTTTTATTTATCATATGTACTTGTATGTATTTTTGCAATATGGTTTTGTAAAATCTGGCTCATTTATTCGACCATTGTGATCTGTTTGCTATTTTTAACCCACTACTTGATTTTTTTGTTAATTGTTTTAAAACGAGTTAGTGTCAGTTCGACTCACATCATTTTTTTGTTGTTGCTGTTGTTGTTGTTTTTTTTGTTAGGGACCATGCTCATTGATCAACAGACAAATAACTTCCTGTAAAGAAGCCATAGTTAGCTACAAGTGCTAGTTTCCATCTGTTGTCCCTAGCCAGATCTTAACAGGCACCCTAAAATACAAAAGTCAATAAAAAGACACTATAAATTTATATAGCAATACAATAGCAATGTAATAAATACAGCAGGAATTTTAAAACATAAACATACCTTCAAACAGACAATATATTGCTCAACTCACCTAGCCCTCGATGTAGTTACAGTATAAAGTGAATACAATATAAATAAAAAAGGGAAATGAACAAAGAAGAAAAAAGTATGTTCATGGATTTAAATATCTGGTGTATGGTTACAATTATAATTGTCCCTAAGCCAAACTTTAAGCTGTTTTTTTTTTTTAAAGAGGAGATACTATTACACTCCCTTAACTCATTGGGCAGACTATTCCAAATTTATAATATGCAAATTTAATTCATTATAATGGTAGTATTTGAAAATCACAACAACTGTGAAACCAAAGCATACAAAAATGTATTGTCTGTATTTAATACATAGACCATAACAGATATTTAAATTATCACTGAATTAGGAAATGTCTCTGATTTCTATTTCAGAAATCTGTATCACTTCAATTCTGCAATGGCGTCTTCGCTATTGGAACACCTATGGTGTGACGAATGTTTAATGTGGATTAAATGTTGCAATGAATGATCCACTCTACAAACTGGAAATAGAGAAGATATAGTTTGCTTATGTTTATGAATTTAATAAACTCAGTTATCATTATCCTGGTAGTCTTCTGCAAAATCACCAGTCTAAAATGATTAAACATGATGAGTATTTATTTACTTTTTATTCACACTGACAGAAAATAATATTTTTCAATAACTTTAAACAGATTTTTACATTTTATGGGCATTTTTTTTACTTTATAATAACTGTTAATAAAAATCACAGTCTTTACGATTGAACCGAATCATTTAAATGGTTGATTCATTCAGGAATGAAACACTATCATGTTGCTCAGAGATTCAAAACAGTGCTGTGACTGTGTTTGGAATGATTTTTGTTAGCGAAATAGAGCAAAAACAGGTAATACAGGGTATAAAACAAAAGTCTCTTAAATAACTTATTGTTTATTGAGCTGATGTAAAAAAATCAATATAATATTTTTAATCATGGTAATTTATTTGGAGAAAAACAGCACTCTTCATATATGAAGTGGTATAAACATTCACACACATATAACTTGATTTTGGAACAGCCCCATGTCTTACTATTCTAATTTAAATGATTGATTAAAATGTAAGAATTTGACAAAATATCACGAATAAATATAATAAGGTAGGTAAAATTTTATACTAATAACTTAATATTACATGGTTAAAAAAATATATATATATATATATATATACATATACATATACATATATATATATATATATATATATATATATATATATATATATATATATATATATATATATATATAATGATTTAATTTGATTTTGGAACAGCATATTGTCTTTGTGGGAAAGTTCTGGGCCGAAACTGCCTGCTGTCTGGGTTTAGATTATTGATTAAAATGTAAGAATTTGATAAAATATCATGCATACCAGTACATCTAATAAGGTAAGGGAAAATTGCCTTATAAATGTAAAAATGTCCTTTTAGATCAATTAAAAATGTACACTTGCAATGTAGAATATATATTTCTGAAATTATTATTTCCATTACTTAAGGTTTTCTTGTTGTTCCTGTTATTTATCTGATGTCCTCTTAACCCATTGATCCATTTGTCCACCCTGTCATCTTGCTGTCCACCCTCATAATCTTTTATGAAAATAAACAAGTTAGCAAAACCTTTTGTGTGATTTCTTTATAAAGAAATGAGGGCCAGTTTGTATTCATTGAAAGTTCGACCATATATCTTTTGCCGTTTGGTTTTATTTTAATAAAGAAAGTGCAACTTTTGCATATTTTATAGGGTTACTAATATGTTGCCGTAATTTACATTTTTCAAAAGACTTCTCCCACTAAGTAAAATGTATTGTTGAGAAAGGGACAACTTATCTTTCAGAAAACCTACATTTTATAATCATTATGAAAATGTATACTCGACTCTAAATTTGTGGCATATTTTGTGGTTTAATCAAAAATTGTCTGCTTGCAGTTATTCTATTTTAAGTGCAGGATTTCTAAGTCTACAGTCTCCTTAATATAACAAATATGAAGTTTAATAGAAAATCGCATATTTTTATTTTGGAAATGATGAAGTCTCACCGGCACGTGCCCAGTAAAAGGTGTCTATAGCCACGCCCGTTTGCAATCTTCAGCTAAAAACGAAAGTTGCGAAACCGCTAAAACTGCATCTTTGGCGGTATGCAGGGAGGGAGAGTTTGCGCGGAACTGTTTTCCTGGTCCCGCTCCCGCGATTTTTTGTCCATTCCCGCTCTCATGCTCCCGCAACCATTCTAATAATTAGAACAGCCAGGTAGGATATAATAAAGTTTGAGTTTTTATACTTGGGGCTGGCATGAGCTTTGTCACGCAGACCTGGAAATTGATGGCGCAGAGCAGCTCTCAGTTAAGTGAAGCGTACGCTGATTTCTTTTAAAATAGCAAAACAACAGTGTTTATAACTCTATCAGTCATGCTATGCGCAAAATCGCGGGATGGCGGGACCCACGCGCGCTATGTTTTTTGGACCGCCACTTCCGCCCTCTTTTTTTTTATCCTCCTTCTTTTTTTATGGATGTCAATGGAATCTTCAACATGTTTTACAATTAAAAATACTTGCGTTGGGAACTGTAGGCTATATTATACCTTTTTAAAAATATATATATTTTCAAGAGAAGACATGGAATCTCGCGACAGATGAGACTCATCCTTTTATTTATATTTTTTTATATTTGAGCCCCTAAACTCTCTGCACAGTTACATTAAGGGGTTATGATGATTTGCCCCGCCCACTATAATCAATACGTGGACGCAGACCCTCTTTGTTCTCACTCAGGTGCGTTAACAGATTACAGACTGTCTGAGCCGTTCAGGAATATGGTTTACACATTTATTTTTTACTTATGGCTTTTAGAGGGTAAGTTACACAATTTAATTGTATGGCTTTATGTAGCCCAGTCCTACATAGTGAATGGACCAACCATGCGTTTTGAAATAAGTTGAATCAATTATTTCACAAAATTATTCGGTGAATGAAATACTGGTTACGTCTGTCTGTATGACGGAGTAAATCATCATGCATGAACATGCATGAAAACACCTTTTAAAATAATATTGCAATGTTTCATTGAAAGTGTTATTTATTGAATACAATTAACAAATCCTTTAGTATTATTATATGGTCTGTATAGTATGCCTTTATGCGTTTTGTAGTTTTATGGAGAGCTTGGTTAATCAAGGACAATTCTTCCTTTTTTAAGTACAAATGTGTCATTAAAATAAAAATGCATTACTTATTTGAAAGCAAGCAAAATTAGCAAAAAGACATGAACTTATGCTTTTAGGGGGCACAATTATAAAATTTACCTCAACCTACTTTAAGTATCA
This sequence comes from Carassius auratus, assembly GCF_003368295.1. Lineage (NCBI taxonomy): Eukaryota > Metazoa > Chordata > Actinopteri > Cypriniformes > Cyprinidae > Carassius > Carassius auratus. The sequence continues at coordinate 14,239 of NW_020525208.1, read as the reverse complement.
TTTATTTAGTCGTGTTTCACCATGTCAGATAGTCTGCAGTCTCTAGAAGTAATTTATAACTTCAACTAGAATGAATATTTCATCATGTTTCGTTTATTTGACAAGCAACTTTGTTTTGTAGTGCCAGGGGCATCATGCACTTATTTTTTTGAGGGGGCACAAGTATGGCACGGGGTTTCTCATGCTTATCATGTGACACACTGCAGCCGCAATAACACTGTATAACTGATATAGACTTATGTCCCTACTGAAAAAAAAAAAAACGTATATGAGTTAGCTTTATGCGCATCCATTTGAATTACTATCATGTGTTTCATGAATGGGCTCATTCCTTTGAATAGTTTATGCTCCAGGGAGAGAGTTTAAAAGGTATGAAGTGTGTAATGATGGTCTAAATATCCCTTCCCTGATTGTTCTCACTCAAAAGTGCCCTTCGGAGGCAGGGCGTTTGGAACATAGCCCTAAATAGTTACTGGAAGGTGAGTTTGGAACTAAACACATTGAATAATAGTGTTAATCATGACTCGATTCAACTGATCAAACATTAATCAAATATAAACCTCTGACAAATGCATACATGTGAGAAAAAAAAAGGTAAAGTTTGATAAAAGTCCCTCCCGGGGTCAAAGCAGTATTTTCATCTCATCATATTTCACTCGTTAACATCATTTACAAAATGTATTTTTACTTTTAAATGTTTTGCAGGTTTTAAGTTGACACCGCAGGGAATTCAGTCATATTCTTTCTCCCAGAATCCATCACACTTGAAAAAGTCCTCGAGCTTATCGACTGGAAATGGTAAATAATTATCTCCTTGGATGTAGACCAGTAATGTCAGGATGCTCCTTGCATCTGGTGTGTTTTTTTTATCATTTATATGCTTAACATTTTTTACATTTCACTCATATTTTGTTATTTTAAAGACAGATTCTGCATTATATCCGAGAAGAGATTCTGTGATTTGTTGTTTTGTTTTGAAGTGTGTTTTTTTGTTCATACAGATAAAACAGTGACGATATCCGTGATGGAGGGAGATTCTGTCGCTCTAAACACTGGAGTTACTGAACTACAGACAGAGCATCTGATACTGTGGACATTTAGAGATCAAAATTCAGAGACTCGTTTAGCTGAAATCTATAAAAAGATCAAATCTGTATATGACATTAAAGAGAACAATGAGAGATTCAGAGACAGACTGCAGATCGATGAGCGGACAGGATCTCTGACCGTCACAAACATTAACAAATTACACTCGGGACTTTATAAAGTACAGATCATAAATGGAGATGTGAAGCACAAGAGCTTCAGTGTTGCTGTCAATGGTGAGGTGCTGTCTAAAAAGTTGTTGTTTAAAATCGGCATCTGTCCATGCATTTTATATTTGATTATTTAAATTAATTATGATCTGTACGCACATTAATTTCGGCTATTGATTTCTCCTAAAATATTTTTTCTCTCATGTTTCAGGTCATCTGACTGCTCCTGTCATCAGTGATTCTCCTCGAAACCTTTCCATTTCAGAGAGATCACTGAAGCAGTATTGTTCAGTTCTGTGTTCAGTGGTGAATGTGAGTCATGTGACTCTCTCCTGGTACAAAGGAAACAGTTTATTGTCCAGCATCAGTGTGTCTGATCTCAGCATCAGTCTCTCTCTACCTCTGGAGATCGAGTGTCTGGATGATTCATACAGATGTGCGGTCTCTTATTCATTCACTAACCAGACTAAACACCTCAGCAGCACTGATCTCTGTCAGACATGTTCAGGTATGTCAACACTGGAGGTTTTTCACCAAAATATGTCTGCTAATACTGTTTTGCAGCGTTTATCTCTAAATGATAAATAAAAGAGCTCATTGTCACATTGTCTGTGCTGTACCTTGGCACATAACCTACTCTTTACTGTTATACACTGCCGTGTATTTAATAACTAGAAACTTTGCATGTTTTAAGCAAATAAATGGCAGATTAACTGACTATTCAAATTTAGTTTAGTTCCCAAAGAAGTTCAAAATCACTCTCACGGTCCTTTTCCTGAGTCTTTACTCGTTTTCAATAAACATCTAAAGCACCAGCACTTAACCAACTAATACTAGAACTTTTCCCTTTCTTGTCTTTTCATTTATATATATATATATATATATATATATATATATATATATATATATATATATATATATATATATATATATATATATATATATATATATATATACATACATACATACATACATACATACATATATATATATATATATATAAAAACCTGGCTATGGGTTTTGTACTAGACTAACTGAGACTTGTCATGGCACTTGTATACTGTTGTTGTTCTCTTGTTGCTCTGGTTGCTTCTGTTGTTCTCATTTGTAAGTCGCTTTGGATAAAAGCATCTGCTAAATGATTAAATGTAAATGTAGTTGCGTCTTTTAAAATATATATACCCCACTAGATCTGTTGTTGTTTCATCTGGATTGAAGTCTGGTGAGACTGGTTTACAGTAATGACTGGTTTTGCTTTATTCATTGCAGATGGTCAAGCTGTGTCTGTCAAAGCGCTGATAATCGCTGCTGTATTTCTGCTGCTTCTGCTAGCGGTCTCAGTTTTAGCTGTGAAGATGTTCTGTCGCAGCGGGAGATACAAAGAAGTAGCACAAGAAAGCAAGTATTACCTCTTTTTATGACATTATAGTGCACAAAATTGCCGACAAATTCTTGTAACCTTCATTTCAAATCTTTTATTTTTATTTATTTTTTTGTAAATGTATTTTTACCAAACAGCTAGGACTACTATGGAAGAGGTGGATCATGCTAATCAAACATTTACTAAAAACAGAGCTCAGGATACGGTAAGATATGTTTGTTATTATCCGCCCTTTTTATAGGTGATGTATACTTTTATTTTTCTTGCCATTTTCTTTTGTGCACTGAATAATGAAACCCATATCATTTTTATCTTGTTCAAATATGACTCAAGATCTCAAATGACACTCGTGATCTACTGATAGGCTAGTATTTTGGTATTAGTTCAGTTTTTTTGTGTTGTTGTGCATGTACTCACATCTTTAAGCTCTCGTGAGAAGATGTTGATTCCAGCAGGATGTTTAATTTTCCATTTTCATTCCAAGTCGTGGTGAGATTTGGACTTATCACAGTATTTCTCCTAATGATTTAATGATATTATTTGGTAATTTTGCTGCTTTGATTTTCTAAATCTTTGTACTGTAAGCAGATGTAGTTCCAGCACTGGTTTACTGTCTCTTTCTGATGTGTGTCTCTTTTCTTACAGGGAGCCAATGGACAGAAACAGACAGAGAATTCAGAGGTGGCTTTCAGATGATGATCATTCAGACCATATTATCATAGCACTCAGTTTATTAGCACAAGTATTTTGGGACATACGTTTCTATGTAAAAAAAGCTTGAATCCTCAAAGGTAAACTACAGTCTTTATTATAAATGGCTGTATTTCATTGTAGTGGTACTTCACAACAGACAATCTTCTGGGGTCCCTAGTTTGTTTTTGACGCACGCTGCATCCAAACCACACAGCAAATACAAAATAGAAGTCAAAAAATCATGTACATTTAAAAATTAACACCTTGTACAGACTCCCAATCGTAGGTTTACATTAGGCTACTATATTCTTGCTAGCAGGCCAGAAACAGAGGACGAGAGGTTGCTCCTCAAAGTTGAAGTTGTAGGAGTGGAATAAATAGGATTAAACACAAAAAAATAAAAAACCAAGAAAAACAATGTTGGACAGGCAAATCACGGCCTTAAGAAACTGTGTATTCTGAGTAGAATACAGTATGAAATGAAAGATTTAATCCAAGTATGCACTTAAGTGTCATATTGCAGAATGTCACCTTTTTCAAATAAAGTTTTTCTAAATAATGCTGACACATGTAAACCACAACAAACAGTGGACTGATGTTAATTTATGTTATGGCTTTTGTGGATGTTTTCAGTAATGTGTGTGTATATAAGCTATATTAACAGCTGTAATAAAAATGGTGGTCTGTTTTTAGGTCAGTAAAGCTTATGGAGTCAGTTTTCAAACTCGTGTGTCTGTTATTGTAGTAGGTAAATGGGCATGTTTGTGTGCAAGGTGTGTTTTATATACTGTGACTCATCAATAAGGATTAATAAGGATTTTACCATTTGGTTTGAGTGTTTTAGAGAGTGAGGTGTATAGCTATTAGATTTTCTTGGATTTCGCTGTTCATCACAACACAGACCATGAAAAGTTGGTAGTTTTCAAAAACCATTCATGAGAATGTTGTCAAATGCTGCTGTCTTCTGTTTATGTGTCATTTCATTTGAAATGTTCACACAGATTCTTATATGTGATTGGTTTGTTTAGTTAAGCTAAATTGAGTATCGCTATTTTAACTCATAATACACTTGGTCCTTTGTGTTGAACATTTTCATCATTGGAAATCTTTAAGTTTCAGGTGTGGTTGGTAATCCAGGTGAAGTGAGGTCAGTGTCAGGGATGGAGGAAGATTTTGTCACAAACACTGATTATATTTTTCATCATCCCAAGACGCACACTATTTTGATAGGCGAACTAAACCTAGTGCAAATGAGCTCCAGGTGTGCACACAGGCTGTTCACTTTCAGGTCTGACGGTTTGCCCTGTAGGAATAAACACAACAAGGATGATTCAACTTCAAGATAATGAGCTATTACGTGTCTTATAGATGATTCATGTAATGGAAATTATACACAAGCCGGTCGTAGGATAATACAGATAATAATGGTCTTAGATAATGGTTTCTTATTGCAGAAAATGATGGAAAAGATCTGCAGGAGTGGCATGAGATTAACAGGAGAGAAACATTAGGATGGTTTTGTTGATACGGACCAAACCAGTCACTGAATATATGTAATTTATATGTATATCATGGATCAACATTATTGTCCAAAAATACAGACTTAACCCAATCCCTACCCCTAAACCTAACCCTACCCATCATTTATTCCTAAAATCAGTGCATGCTAGCTGATTGATAAGGGTGTATAAGCATCTAACTCTGATTTTGCTACGTATTTTATTTAACACTTGTCACAACACATTGCTCTTTTGTCGTTTTGTTTGCTTCTATTACCCTCATTTTTAAGTCGCCTTGGATAAAACCTAAAAGATTGAATGTAATTTATGCATAAACACACCAAGTCACAAAAAAATATTAAAGCTATCCCATGACTTTATCACTTTTTTCTTCAACATCGTGAAGGGCTCACATTCGTCCATTTTTGCTTTTGGCCTTCATAGACATTACTGATTATTATTTTACTTCTTCGTGTATTTATTCAGTTATTGTATTCAGCTAAGAACTGTTGTTAAGAGCACTGACATTTTTGCTGCAATTTTACTTCAATAAACAAAAGGACCTAATTCACACAAAATGCTATTGCATGCTTATTGTTTTAATGTAAATACCTACAGGCTACACTCTAAAAAAAACTTTCCCAAGTCCAATAAGTAGCAAAGATATTGAATTCATGGTCCATATTGTTATATGTATTTTGATTTATGCATAAGCATACAATTCTGAAGTGCTCACATACAGTACTCTGGCATTCATAAACAATTGTTTTTACATTAACAAATGGACGGAGGCACATTGTAACTCTAAACTCAATTGTGCATTTCAGATACTGTCACATCCTGCAATCTCGTCATCCGCAAAGAAAAATGCCTCTCGATCACACAAACATAATGATGGACTTACAGGCGTCATAGAGGATTGTGAAAAAAAAAATGTTTCACTGAAACTTGATCTTCATTAAACTGATTTCTGTTTCTATTTTTGATTTACTTAAGTATTTATTTATGGTCAGTGTGAATTGTCAATTATTAATGTATTCTGCTTAATAACGGTTGTTAGATCGCTGTCATTTTTGCTACAATTTCAGGAAATAAAATACAAGTACCCATAAATGAAACAACATGCTGTGTTGTATTTTTGATCAAATAAATGCAGCCTTAATGAGCATAAGAGACTTCTTTAAAAAACATTACAAGTAAAGAGCGGTAGTGTGTGTGTGTGTGTGTGTGTGTGTGTGTGTGTGTGTGTGTGTATATATATATATACATATATATATATATATATATATATATATATATATATATATGTATATATATATGCATTAAAGGGTTAGTTCAACGAAGACAATGATGAATAAAGTCGTAGTTTTTGTTATTTTTGGACCAAAATGTATTTTCGATGCTTCAAAATATTCTAACTGACCCTCTGATGTCTCATGGACTACTTTGATGATGTTTTTCTTACCTTTCTGGACATGGACAGTATACCGTACACACAGCTTCAATGGAGGGACTGAGAGCTCTCGGACTAAATCTAAAATATCTTAAACTGTGTTCTGAAGATAAACGGGGGTCTCACGGGTTTGGAACGACATGAGGGTGAGTTATCAATGACATAATTTTCATTTTTGGGTGAACTATCCCTTTAAGTTTCCTTTGTTTCTGGTCAGGCATTGTCTCTAGGCATGCAAGTTATTACATTATTCTTCCGTTGTATTACTGTCTTTGTTTAATAAACATTAACTGTATGTAGATCCACCTCTCACTGACATTACTTTAAACTCATTCTTCCCGCTGGTCGCTCTAGACTTTCTCAGTTCCAGTTAACTTTCGGTTTCATTTTTTGTGCATACAAATAAGTTGTTTTAGTGACATAAGATTCCAGTACACAGAGACAACCACACACACAGACAAAATACTACTACTAATAATAAATAAATAAATAAATATAAACACAAATATTGCAAAATAAATAAATTTTATAAACAGTTGTGCTATAGATCGAAAGGAATTAAATGATTTCCTTACGAAATTAACTCCCCAAGCCAAAACTCAGGAGCTCACAGAAAACAGATACCATTCTGCCATGCAATAAAACAATAAAACTGCTCTGGAAAAGAAATTTTCAAGGAGTGCAAACAACACCTATTTACGACCTCCTTCCTCCCTCTCCTCTCCCCTCCTTGCCTCTGACTCTCACTCTTCTCCTCCAAAAGCAAGAATATCCACATGCCGTGTTATATCTAGTGAAGATGATGTTTTTTCCACTTCATGTTTAGTATCATTTTAAAGGTCTCTGTGCGATTGGTAAAATGGTCTCTATTTCACAATAGTCATTTATATTATGAGAAAGATCAAGAACTTTTGTAGAATTGTGTTCTGCTGAGAAGGAGGTGTGTTCCCCTTTAGGGGTCTTTGAGAATGTTTAACTCCAACCAGGTTTGACCCTTATGTGACCGCGATAACCTATTGAACCAAAATGACCGTTATGTTTTTACAGCTGATTTGAAGATTTCTTTGTTGTCTGGTCTGAGTATTTAAGGGGAGTGACAAAACAGTATGGGGCGATTCTGTAGTCAGATCAGCCCATAGTGTAGAGTGTATCTCATATGCTCCATACTATGTATCTTTCTGAAGTCAGGTATATTATTATTTACTCAAAACTGTAATTGTGTTGAACACATTGTGCCCATTGAGCACATTGTATAGTTGTTTGTGTTACTACCTGTGCACATTGTTTAGTTAAGTTTATTCTCTAAAACACCCGAGTGCTTTACTATACATTTTAGAACATGTCTTAAATTAGAATAACTGTTACGTGTGTGACTGTTAAATTTGTTTGTCTCCTGCGTGGATCACGTGGTTGTTGCCCATATGACTACAGTGTCTGTGCAGGAGCAAAGTTGCTACACGTTTACAATGTGATTCACAATTGCACTATCGTTTCTAAATTGGCTTCTAATTGTTTCATTATGTAATTGACATGATACAATTATACCGGACTAATAATAAATTGTTATATTTGATTTTTTCCTAAACTCGTCTGAAATCATTATGACTAGTAAACTGTGAGGAGGCTTTCGTTACCGCAAAGTTACGGCCAGGGTAAGTCAAACTGAAGGCTCAGGAATGATTGGAGCAGTAGGCACATCATCGGAGACCTTCTGATTTCTGTCTATCGCTGGTGTTAGCAAGTTGTATGGGAAAAGACTAAATAAACTAAACTTTTGTCATAAGCAAGCAGTAGGCGGCAGGCAAAACATGTATTAGTCTACCTACACCCTCTGACTAGCATCAGACTGGCGAGTTTGTGATCGTAAGATCCACGTGAAGCTAGCGTGAGTCTTAAAAGAGACATTAGGTCCCCAGTGAACGGATAATTGAAAGTATAGTGAGTCCAGAATAATCAAATATCAAAATTGATACATAATCAACCTTTGTGATCAGTATTTAAATAGAAACATTGTCTAAATTTAATGATCACATGAAATTGGAGTCAGATGAGCATGGATTTAAACTAAATCCTGATAAATTCAGAAGCGCAAGTAAAAGACCAAATACGCATTAAACCTTTGACCAGGCCGCTGGATTCTGCTCTTTTGGGCTGTCGGGTGAATCCTTACAAGATGATTATGGAATAGAATAGAGTGAGTTGCAGGGATGTACTAGGATGGAGGAGGTAACAAATAAATAAGGTAGATAACCTGGGGGAAGAAACTGTTCTTGTGCCTGGCTGTCCTGGTATTTGTGGCTCTAAAGTGAGTGACGTGACATTCAGCCAAGTATGGTGACCCATACTCAGAATTTGTGCTCTGCATTTAACCCATCAGAAATGCACACACACAGAGCAGTGCACACACACACACACACACACACTGTGAACACACACCCAGAGCAGTGGGCATCATTTATGCTGCGGCGCCCGGGGAGCAGTTGGGTGTTCGATGCCTTGCTCAAGGACACCTAAGTCGTGATATTGAAGGTGGAGAGAGAACTGTACATGTACTCCCCCCACCCACAATTCCTGCCGGCCCGAGACTAGAACTCACAACCCTTTGATTGTGAGTCCGACTCTCTAACCATTAGGCCATGACTTCCCAGCGCTGACCAGATGGCAAAAGTTCAAAGCTCCTGTGGTAGGTTAAACTTCCACAGCTGGCGATGTACAACCTTTGTTGTACAAAGCCTATTTCAAAATGGAGTCAATGTGAATGTCCCACTTCAGGTCTTGAGAGATGGACTGCAGTCACAGTGCTGTTCATGATGGTGAGCGAGGGGAGTGCAGGGGGGGTTTCTCCTAAAGTCCACGATCATCTCCACTGTTTTGAGCGTGTTCAGCTCCAGGTTGTTAAGACTGCACCAGACAGCCAGCTGCTCAACCTCTTGTCTGTAAGCAGACTCATCACCGTCCTGGATGAGACCGATGACTGTAGTGTCGTCTGCAAACTTCAGGAGCTTGACAGAGGGGTCTTTAGAGGTGCAGTCTTTGGTGTATAGGGAGAAAAGTAGAGGGGAGAGAACACATCCCTGAGGAGCACCAGTGTTGGTGGAGCAGCTGTTTGACATGAATTTCCCCAGTCTCACTAACTGTCAGAAAGCTTGTGAACCACTGACAGATAGAGCTAGGAACAGAGAGCTGGGTCAGTTTGGTCTGGATGTCTGTTGGGATGATGGTGTTGATAGCCGAACTAAGTCTTTGCTTTGTCCAGATGTTGCAGGATAAAGTGCAATCCCATCTTGATTCGATCCTCCACGGACCTGTTAGGTCCAGTAAGGGTTAAGGGATGTCCTTCAGATAAGACAGAACCAGTTAGAAATCAGTGTTGAGTTCTACTGTAAGGATAACCCTTCCTGCTTTAAATGTTTCAAAACGATTAACAGTTGAAAATATTTTAAATATAGAAAATAATCAAAAAGTAATCAAATGTAATCTGTTAAACTAATTTAATAAAGCAATTGGCATAGTTATACTACATATTACATTTTAAATAGGGTAACCTTTAAACTGTAACATATTACATTACCAAAGTAATTTTCCCAGCACACAAAAATTGTCAAAGATTCATGTATCCACTTGCTCTTTCCACTCCCTTATGTTATTTTCACCGTATGCTGTTGGATTTATAATAAGACTTTTATAAAAAAAGACTTTTTGCAAAGTTCACCACTGTTTTTTATTGAAGTGTTTGACGAGTTTGAAGATTAAAATTTTCTGCAAAATGTGATTTGAGCTATCATCATTTTAATGCATTAACCATCTATATAAGTACTGTCAAAGGGTGAGTGATTTATGTCTCTACTTAATAATATTTTGAGGTCATAAAAGTAGCCTAAACTTAAGAGCCCTTGAACAGATCTGAAAAGACCAAATGAATGAAGGAATGATTAGTAATAATAATGATGATGACGATAACAACAACAACAACAACAAAAATGAATGTGTTATTTTATTTTCTTTATGTAGGCTAATTCACATAGTTTAATTAAATGTTTTCTTTTTTCAAATGTTTTTCTCTTTGTAGGCCACTGATGAAGAACATGCATTGACTGCGATGAATGCTGGTCAAAGAAGAGAGCGTCCTTTCCCCTAAACTGATGCATCAGTGGTTTAAAGGAGGACGCTGTCCTGGATGATGAAGATGTCAAATGCTGTGCTGATTGGGCTTCTTCATGACTACATCAGTTATGCTGAAGAGATCATGAAAATCGACTGTGATGCATAATCTGTATTCATGGACTATGAAACAAACTGGAAGTGTATAATTTTTAAAAACAAAATGTTAAATGCTTGTTCTGTGTCGTTTAGTAGAAATGGAGTTTACACTTTGTCACACATGTGTCTGTTAAATGTTATAATATCAGTGTTACTGTTGTGGTTTATTTGTGTACTGTCATGCCAGAACAGTTTGTAATGAACTTAACTAATTGTATAATTATTGTATAATTATACGATAACTGTACAATAATTATATGACAATTATACAATAATTATATGATAATTACACAATAATTATACAATTATTGTATAATTGTGGTTTTGTATATTTTATATATAAAAATGTATTTATATGAAATTTGATCTTAAAAGTTATATTCAACAAATGTTCAATGCTGTATTTATAATCTCTGTGGCTGTTAATGCCATACGTTTCTGTATTTCCTCTTACATGCATGTACATTTTTGACTGTTTTCTCGTCTTTAATTAATATTTACCTTTTGATAGTTATTCTTTGTGTGTAGTGATTTTTAAAATGAGCAATGCTTAGCTCGATTTGGGTTCATTTTAGCCTAGCAATGTAGTAATTTTAAACCATGAAAAAGCAACACAGCATGCTAAACATAATAACCCAGCTTGTTTGATTAAAATAACCCATCGCTGGGTTCGTCCCTTTTTGACCCAGTGCTGGTTTGCCAAAACAACCCAAATTGTTTTTTTTTTCAACCCAGCAGTTTTTAATGTAACGAATTGACTGAGATTAAGACGTTCACCTGCATAACTTTTGCACAAAGTTTGTACGTTGCTTGTGTGTGATATCCATTGGCTTGACTTCATGGTTTAAAACAGAAATATTTCTAACATTGAAAAGTAACCAGTTAACCCCCTGCCCGACCCGTATCTAAAACGTACAGGGGTGTGTTTCCCAAAAGCATAGTTGCTAACCTAGTTGGATGGCAATGGGAAATTTAATTGCAACCAACAAAGTTAACTTAGTTAGCAACTATGCTTTTGGGAAATTCACCCCAGAACAGTTACACCACTGTGTAGTATTGAACTGAGCCGTGAATTTTGTGAATCATTACACCCCTACCAAACATGCAAACCAGTGCTATTTAAGTCTAGACATGACTCAGTTATTATAAAAGTCAATGCAAGTGCAGACAAGACTGCAATCAGAAATCAATGGAGCGTCTCATGCACATGGCTGCAAGACCATCAAATAAATGGACACCAAATCAAATTTTCTGTTGTTTCAGAATACCTATAAAATGAAAAATAGAAACAACAGTCACTTGTAGTGAACAGTGCCAGCAGTGCATCTGCAGTTTAGCTTTGTTAAATACTGACATGTGCTCCAACATGCTTTGTCTGTCCTATAATGACTAAGCTGTATAACAGACTGTGTGCTCATCATCTCAAAACAACTGTTGAATACTCTGCCTGATCTTGTCCATTAGTCACCCTGTAAGAAAAGAAGTATGCATCAGGAAGAGAGAGGAAAGTAGTACTTCATATCAGTTATAAATATAATATAAGAACAATTGTCTACAAGTCTATTTAAATGGGGGAATGACATTTATTTAAGTAATTCTATCACTATCAATATAATCCAACATCTATTTAATATAAGAGTTTCATGATCATAAGAACTTGCAAATGAAAAATCCACAGAAGAACAGGACTAATCTAATGCACTTTAAACCAACAGCATATTGTTAGGGCGATTTAGGCTCTCAAATTATGTTTAAACAAGATAGTATTCACTTGAGATTCAGTCAGAAAATAAGCAAGCTTTAGCACAATAAGAACAACTATTCATGTTGTCTGAGTGTTAAATTATGCAACATCATCATCCACAAACCGAAAGACCAGCGAAACAATTCTAGCGTATTGGTTTTCATCCAGCAGACAAAGAGATTTGTCAATAATAAATGTATCTTACTGTATCCGGAGCTCTTTGTGTGGTTATGTTGCATCAGTATAAATGACGTCTTCCTCAGGAGTCTGAGCTGTTCAATTATAAATTTATTAATAAAAAAAAACCTTTTATGAATCTGAAATAATGGTTAAAAGAATTTGTTGGCACTACTTTTGCAAAAAAAATGCACTGATATGTACGAAGTTGATAATACTTGCCTTCTTGTTTTGCTAGTTTGTATTTTTTACGCCGACAAAACACCAACACACCTATGCCCACTAGCAGCAACAGCAGCACAAAAATTATAGGAAGGGTGAGAAATAAACTTTGACTGGCTCCTGCAATGGATAAAACAGCCATTACCTTAAAGGAGACTCACAAGACTTTAACCAAGATGAAATAACAGCATATCTGTACCTGGACATGTCCCACAGAGGTCGGTGATGTTGAGGTGTGTGAATGAATAGGACCGGTTAGTGAACGAATAAGCCACAACACAGCTGTAGGAATCATCCAGACACTCAATCTCCAAAGGTAGAGAGATGGTTTTGTTGAGATCAGACACACTGATGCTGGACCATAAACTGTTTCCTTTGTACCTGGAGAGAGTCACATGACCCACATTCACCACTGAACACACCAATGAACAATTCTGCTCTGAGGATCTTCTGATACTGAAGGGTTCGAGGAGAATCACTGATGACAGGAACAGTCAGAGGAGCTAAAAACATTAAAGGAAAAAATTCAGGATAATTGGTCATAGAAATATCTGTACAGATCCTTAGTTCATTTCTCTAAAAATAGCAATGAATGTTTAGAATCTCTGAGACAAATTCTATAGAGGTCTGGGCAGTTGATATTCTCAATAAGCAAAAATTCTTCTTAAAAGGGGTCATTTCAAGTGTTCCTTTCTTTTTGGAGAATTACAAGCTCTTGGTGCATAAAGAAGATCTGTAAAGTTGCCAAGACTAAAGTCTCAAACCCAAACCCTGAACTCACAGTGTGTAAGTACGTTTACATATGCAAAGGATTTACCACTGATCATTCAAACCTGAGTTTTGAGCAGATAACAAATACATACATGGTAATATTACGCAGTGTGATACACAAGTTACACAACACACCGCAACATGTAATAAGACAAGGTTTTGTCTCATCGTGCCATTGAGATGGCATCACAGTGTGGAGAGGGGCGTGAACATTTCTGTCACACGCTTGAGGTATCCGGCCAATCAAAACGCACTGGATAGCTGGCCAATCAGAGCAAACCTCACTTTTTCAGAATAATGAGCTTTGTGAAATCAGATAGGTTTCAGATGTTTCAGAAAGGAAAAAACAATAATGTACAAAAAATATGTGGAAAATATATATATATTTTTTTGTACTTAAACCGCATAAACACTGCATTACCACCAAATACACAAAACTATGTTATTTTTAGCAGCATCATATGACCCCTTTAAGCTTGGCTGAATCCTCCCACTAACAGCCTTCAGCGGTCCACAAACAACACAATAAAGAATTCATTATTGACTCACCATAGACAGCAACACTGAAGCTCTTGTGCTTCACATCTCCATTGATGATCTGTACTTATAAAGTCCCGAGTGTAATTTGTTAATGTTGTGACGGTCAGAGATCCTGTTCTGCTCATCGATCTGCAGTCTGTCTCTGAATCTCTCATTGTTCTCTTTAATGTGCATATACAGATTTGATCTTTTTATAGATTTCAGCTAAACGAGTCTCTGAATTTTGATCTCTAAATGTCCACA
>NW_020525207.1:0-46692 GCF_003368295.1 Carassius auratus | reverse complement strand
TAAGCACCATCCTGTCTCCAAACCACAAACACCATCCTGTGTGTGTGTATGTGTGTGTGTGTGCTGCTATTTGCTTACACGCCCTGTCTTATATTCTCTGCAGATAACACAGTGCTTCTGTTCAAGGTAAACAAAGGCTTGATGTCTCAGCAGATCCACACACAGTGTTAAGAGTGGGGGCACTCTCGCATTTTAAAAAGGCTTAGCTTAGTTGACCGCAGTAAGCCCACCAGTGATGGAGACTCCACTTCTGTCTTTTTAGAGATAGTTCTCTCCAGTAGAAGTGAAAATTTACTTCAAAGCAAAATTAAGGGAAAGAGACCAAAGGAACACTATAATTTTGAGACTGACTACTGTACAAAAGATCAAGGTCGCTAAGATTTTTTTTATTGTATTTGAAAGAAGTCTCTTTTGTTCACCAAGATTGCACTTAATTGACCCAAAATATAGTAAAAACTTTAATTATTGTGAAATATTATAACAATTTAGTATAATTGTTTTCTATTTGAATATGTTTTTAAAATGTAATTTATTCTTGTGATGGCAATTTTCAGCCATTACTCCAGTTCTCAGTCTTGCATGATCTTTCAGAAATTATTACATTGGTTTGGTGTTGAAGAAAAATTTCTTAAAGTTAACTTTTTAAAAGTTTTGCTGATTAATAATTTATATGTAATTTTTACCCAGTACAGGTCAGGAATCAAGAGCACATACACTCAGTTTTTCCACTTTTTTATTAAAACCAAAGACATTTTGAGCATCTCAGTAACAACAACAACAACAACAAAAAAGCAAAAGTAGACCATTTTGTCAGGAGTTTTACAAAAAAATGTTTATAAAAGAAACTGCAATTCGAAAAAACTGACCGGTTAGTACTTTTTCCCTAAATGCACAGCATATATACATACTTAAATTCTTTGTATTTTTACATTCTGAATGCAGCTCAATCAAATGTAGCAAGAAGCAGTCAGTCACAGCTAATATTAACACTTTACATTCTTTTGTTGCACACAGATTTGCATCATTCTCAGTATTAAACATGACAACAGTCTTGCATTTGATGTCGTCTGTTATCATTCTAGATTATCCTGGTGGGATTCTGCTCAACTCTATGTGCACAGTAGAATTCCAACATTCACCTTTACACTTTAGCTTACAAGACTTGTGTGGTTTTTACCAGTTAACCCAGGGTTAACAGCCCGGTTTAAACTTCACCTTGGGTTATTGCTTAGTCCTGGGTTTTTGAGATTTTTCACTGTACATATTTAAAGCCTGGGTTGACATTCCTGTTTGCATATTGATTGGACAAGTATGGCATTTGGTGAACTTGTCCATCATCTGTTCATAAGCAAGGCTTTGTAACCCTGGGTCAGAAGTGGTGCTAACCCCCTTCTAAAATTACAAGTGTGAAAGTAGCTTAACCCAAAAATGAAAAGTCTGTCATCATTTACTAATGGTAAACCTGGTTGGCTTTCTTTTTTCTGTGGAACATAAAAGCATAACATTTATTTTTTCAACATGCAATGGAAGTCACTGGGTTATTTGGTGTTCTTCAGAATACCTTCTTTTATGTTCCACAGAAGAAAGTAAGTCATACAGGTTTGGAAAAACATGAGGGTGAGTAAATGATGACAAAAACTTTATTTTATTATTTTTGTTAACTATCCCTTTAACCCAGTATAAAAACTTGCTTTAAAGCTGGGTTAAACAAGATGTTAATCCAGGATTAAAAGTGGCGTGACGAGCTGCCAAGGTCAGTTTTGAGGGCCATTGTTATGGTGATGCGTGATGACTCTGTGGTAGTCTTGGGTCGGGGAGAGGGTGTGTTCAGGGGGAGGTGTGAAAGCTCATGGCTGCGGATGTAGTTCATGCTGCCAGGGTGGGTGAGGAAAAGAAGCTGGCGGGCAAACAGTGGCTCAACCTGTGACATGACGACAACAGCCAGTCAAGATGATATGAATATCATTAAAGTTTTGTTCATAAGTTTCATCTGTATTATAAGAAGCCAAACAAATGTACCTGCACTGTGAAGGTCCTTCTTGGTCTTTGAGTATCGGTGCTCTCATCCTCAAAGAACAGCAGCACTTGGGAGCATGGCGCAGGACGAGTGTGCAAGGCATAGCTCTGCAACTCTACAGAAGACACATTTTAATCCAGATCATTAGAAATACATCAGATTTTTGTTTTATGTTTTTGAAAGATCTTACAGGCATTAAACTGCATTAAAAAAAAAAAAGAAAACATTTGCAATATTATGAAAGTCTTATTTAGCTGTTATTTTAATGCATACTAGCTGAATAAAAGTCAATTTTGTTAAAAAAAATAATATCGTACTGACCCCAAACTTTTGAACGTCTGCATAAAATATCAATCAAAATGCTCAAATCTTATACAATAACCCTGAATCTTTAACATTTATGTATATTCTTGTTACAAAGTGTTTATTTGTAAATGGCAAATCACTGAACATGTTTCTCAAGCCGTAGGGTAAAGTTTATGATCTCTTCTCTTTCTGTAAGACAAAAAAAATTTTCTCTCATATTCTATTTTCTTTCCATACTATGAGCTTTAGCTCTAATGTGGGACATGTAAATTCTGTGGCATTTGAGTTGTATTCATCATATGCTGGAAAGTTCTGTGAGAATCACAACAATCATTGAATCGGACAGAAGGTGGGCGTGAGTGAGTTGTAACTCAAAGATGACTGACTCTGTGACTGTCACTAAATATCAAACCACAGATAATGTGACACACTATTTACTGTAAAAGCTTTTTGATGTGTGTATGTTTACTGTCAAAATGTGTGTATCTTGGAGATGTCAAATATGATGTATACAAACAGAAAATTAATAGACGGGCATAAAGATTTATAATAAATGTCTCTCAGTGCTTACTGAAAATGATGAGTGATGAAGCAACCTTTCAGTTTTTTTCTTGTTTTCAAATTAATGGCATCGTATCATGTGTTTGTCAAAATCTGAAATGCCTTACACATGAATGTTTTAATATGCACTAACCTGTAATGAACAGATGAGTGTCCAGCAGTTTGCAGTTCTGTTCCCTCTCCAGTTTGTTGGGCTTGTCGGTAGGTGGTGCGTGAGCTCCCTCCCAGTACACCCTGCAGGGGCAGCGGCGGCGGGCGTAGAGCCCGTCAGGGGCCATCCAGAGTACAACGCCCCGCTCCAGAGATGCCCCTTCAGCATGAGGGAGTTCAACCAGTTCTGGGCACCAGGTGAAGCGTAGGCCTGTCCCTGTCTGCTAGGGCCCAGCTGACAGCCCTCTGGACTACTCACTGTTACCTCTTGCACCAGAGTGTCCCGGTAAAACACCACCACATGTAAACGGTAATCTAACAGAGAAAAGGATTAAATGAAATAAACACTTAGATTACCTGCCACCATCTAATGCTCAGTTTGAATCTTTCTAAACACAATTTAAAGCAGCAGTCACTCCAGACTTTGAACACAGAATTTCTACAGACACTTTAACAGCTGTAGTTTGATGTCATACATTCATCTTTTTAAAAATCATAAATCAACAGATTTTTTTTTTTTATGCAGTCTGCTCCACATGTAAAGGACACACGGTGATGTATTATTCTTCTATTGGTCTTCACTTTCGCAGGTCAGTGTTGACCAGACTTATACTTTGAGATGCAGCAGAATTCGCATGAGCTTGCATTTCCATTCATCCCACGTCCCAAACTTTTTTAACCCCATAATTTTTTATTCAAATGTCATAATTCTTCTGGTGAAACGACAAACTTCTCTCCAGTGATGTATGCTGCATTTTTCAAACCTTTAGTTCACATTCTGTCTCCATCCAGTCAACAACTGATGGATAGAACAAAGTCCATGTTCTACATTTTTGATTATTTATGGAATATGGAAGAATAGATGAGTCACTACTTCGGTTTTAAATCGTTAGCTGTTTTTATTAATCAAATTATCACATTTTTCATTCTGTACTCCATAATATTTGATTCCTAAATTAACTTGTATTTCAAATAAATTCATTTTTTATTGATTTAAACAAAATAGTAAATAATTTTAAAATCACCTCACCACATAAAAATAATTATCAGCTTTTTGTAATTGATCAGAATTTCATTTTGACAATAGATAATACTGTACCACGTATTTCTGTTCAATCTGATCACAGAAATCATCCAGATGACCCTTTAAAATCATTATCAGATATCGCAATACTTAAATATCAATCCACCCATCCCTAATGAGCCTGTCTCTGTCTCTGTGTGTTTCTGATTATGTACCTGAGAGGGCCATAGCCTCAGCAGATCTCATGCTGGTGTCCAGGGTGAAGGGTGACAGTTGTGGATCAGATGCATTGCAACTGTAGAAAGAGCCACTGAACTGGTACCCTGCACATACAGGAATATGTCAGTGCAACTGCATGCTACCTGAACTTACGGTAGTTGTATTTGCTCTCTCAGAAACACAAAGTACCTGGGTCCCAGCGTGAGGAGTAGGGGCTCTGGCTGTAAGAGATCTCAGAGATGGTGGAGTAATCCCTCCATCCTCTGTCTGCTGGAGAAAGATAGTTGCACACCTGTAATGACAAACACATAATAGTGATCTGGAGAGCAAAGATAGGAACAGCCAAAGCTAAGATGATGCTTGATTCTAACCTGGGATGATGCTGGTGGATAAGGTGGGTGTACTGGATAACTGGGTGAGCTTGAATTGGACGGTGAATCTTCAAGAGATCTGGATCCTGTAACATTTAAATATTAGATATTTTCATTGCTTCTTATCAGATATCTAAAGGAGTATTTATAAGACAAATGGCAGCAAACAGCTGTTCAGCTCTGTTTGATGTCATCTGATATTTTTCTCTTCCCTTGCCTTTTTTGGATCCTTCCGGAACAATCTTATACACTTTATATGGGTCTGATATGTCAAGCTGACTGCGCTCCACAAGCTCCTCAAAGTCATTGCTCTTGTTAAGAGCACATCGAAGACGTGTTTTCCAGGTTGGTGGGTCAGGTTTGTCGATACCCTCACGGTACTTGCCTTTGAATAGTGCCCAAGCCTGCAGAAAAGTGAGCAAACCAAGAGGCAAACAAATCAGTCAATAAAACATCAAGGAGAAATATGTAAAGAAATCTAGTTTAAAATACATGTGGTAAATTCCAAGTAAAGTAACATAAGTTTTAAGCTTTTAGATTTACAGATGTGGAGAGGTGTGACCATTGTCCTTCCCTCCACCTTGAAAACACAACTTAAATGTTGCTTTGAAAAAAAGTTTTCAAACATATTTTAGTTAGTTTTTTTTTTTAACTGCATTTTTGAGCCTTGCATATTAAGTTTGACCTGAAGGGAAAAAAACGTATATATGTGATTATGCAAACACTGCGCTACTTTATGATTTCACCCTTTTAATGACATTTTAATTCTATATATATATAAACCAAAACAATTTAAATTGAAATATGGTAAAACATGTGCTGTCCAAGAACTGCACTTGAATGTATTTTTTAACACAATTGAACGTCACATACATAGACCATATACCAAAATATGAAATAGGCCGATGAGTAAGATGACAGCAGAAATAATGCTTTACTGACGCTACATGTGTCTGTTTCTCATCCCGACAGACTGTACCTTGAAGAGCGCCGCATCCTCGTCCCTGTTGTAGTCCTGTTTGCCCGCGTGCTTCCACGGAATCCGAAAGATACTCTTCTCCTCGTTCTCCCACACGAGTCCAGGGTATTTTCCGGTGTCCACCTGCTCTATCAGCCACTGACGCAACTTTCCGTTACCGGAGCCCCCCGCCATCGAGCGCTCTTCATCTGAAGACATCTGAAAACAGAAACGTATGTCATTTAGCTGTTTTCATTGCCAAATTAAAAGCAAAAACCAATATGCTTAACGCTAGTAGTTAAACAAATAATTGACAATTCAGGGAAGTTTGAGATGAAAAAGACAAAAGCCTACTGTAGAAAGTACAGGAGCGCGTGCTGCCCTCTTTCACAGCTTTCGAGTTTTGAAATGTGTCACTAACGTAGTTCAACTTTCGACCGCGACTTTTCTTCAATCGTGTGCGTGGACAGGGGCGGAGCGTTCGCCACAGACGCTCACCGGATTCCACGCACCTGCAGCGCGCGTGAGATGTGACGGACGTCCCGTAAGCGCGCGGGGGCTGTTGATATTGAACCCACGCACCCTGAAGTGGACTTTTGGAGTTTAATAAAAGAATTGCAATTTCTTTGAATTCCTTGACGTTGAAATGTCAGCTGTTTGTAAATAGGTGTGTAATGTGTGTGTTCAAATCTTGGCTAGAACCTGATCAGCCGTGCAACTACAGATGCAGAAACGGTAAATTATGAATTATGAAATTATGACATTAATAAATAGTACTGATTTGGTATAGCCTCTCACATAAACCATGTTATTACCGTTAATTTAATCAAAGCATTTTAGATTTAGCCTACATTTTAGTCTATTGTGTGCCCCACATTAGGCCTACCACGAACAAACATCACATATTGCTTTTAAAAAACCTTAACATGATTTGCCCCAAGAGGTTCAGTGCATTTTACGTGCATATCTAGTGTTTCAGCGGTGTATTTTGCCGTTATTACACGGCTTCAAACCATGTAACTATTTAGGCTGATCTGTGTCTATTTGTAGCCAACAGAGGGCAGTAAAGACAGCCAGCATCCAACAGAATTTAAAAATGAAGAATTTTCCTCCTACTCAAGACATTTTCATTCAGTGATATAGGGAGGCCATGGTTTGATGGCTTCATTTCTGGTTCATAATTAATCTGATCATAATACTGCCACGAATCGTATGATATATAAAAGTTTCCCCTCATTGAGTCTATCAAGATATACAAATTATTTGAGCATATTGAGGTGAGGGAACTTGTAAACATTTTAGCCAAAAGAAAAATGAACTATTTGCTAAATAATCATAATTTACCTAAATAAAAAAAATATGTATATAGAATATATATGAATATTATTTTAGGCTATCAATCATGGGAACCGGTTTAATTTTGAAGTAAGACAAGCAAGCCTGTGATAAATTGTTAAACGGCAGACAAAATAATTTTATCACGCCTTCATCATCTATTATGGCGTCTTTTGAAAAGACTTATAAAAGATTGAATTATTATTAATATTATAATTATTATTAGGCTACTACTACTACTACTACCCTTTTCCTAGATCCAGATCTAAAATATTAGTTATTACATGTTTTAAACTATAATTCAAAATAATAATACATATAGTTAGATATAGATATAGTATTTGTTAGATGAAAAAAAAATTACCCCTCATAATGTTTTAGCAAAATAGCAAGGTTAATAGGGTACTGTAACATATTTAGATATTAGTTTAGCATGTGCAGTAAGATGATGCATCAGCCAGTGCGTTATGAGGAAATAAATATACATTTGCTAATTTAGTTGTTATTGCACAAAATGTCAAATATTAAATGAGGGGTAAGATGCCCCCTACTGGGGATGTTGCGGTAACATTATCAAGCGTTATTAATGTAAAATACCTAAATCATGATTACAATTTTATTTTGACAATTTAGCGAATATCTTTTAAATGCGCATCTAATTCATGGAAATATTAAATAAAAATTGCATTATGTTAAATAATAAGCACAATAATTACAATAAGTAGTTACAAAAACATTATAACAACATACCACTTGCCAATTCTGGTCTAATTTTAACTTTTTCCTTTCAAATGAATACTATAATTTTGTTGTGCTTTAAGAAACTTGTAGTTGAACATAGTAAGTAGGCGGATTAAATGAGCTGTTAAAAAAAACAACAACCTGAAACTCAAGACTGTGAAACCTCCGACCCTAGTGACGTAATGTAAAGAAAATGGCAGCGTCCTCAACAGAGGAAGGTAGTTTACACGTTTGTTTGCTTTGATAATTTGTTATTACCACTGTAACACTGACCGCTCTCTTTGTTAGAAAACAGCTGATTAATTGATACAGTGCTTAATTATTTTATTATTTTCATCAACAGCAACATAAATTCTGCGTTATTATAAGCGGATCATAGACGCAAATAATTTCCTATGACAAACTCATCAGTTGTTTTAATAATTCCGGTAATTCTGGGAGACATGAATGTGATCACATGAGCTCATGTAATTGCGTTAAATTAAACGTTACGTTAATCCGTTTGAACGCGGAAGAACAGATGACATAATCAAAGCCAACTTCAGGGATTCGAGACATTTGTCCCGAACACTCTGTCAGGAATGTCTGGAGAAAAGTGTGACACTGATGATAATCAAGATTCTTCTGCCGACTGTGTTAAACAAACTTGTGTTTTCTGTAAAATCGCAAACAGGGACGATCCATCCACTGAGATATTGGCGGAAGTAAGTTCATCTTTATCGACTTGGTTTCTTCTCTGGGTGGCTTAACTGCTTCAAATGTACATTAGATTAGCAAATTCGCCCCTATTTCTAATTATAACATTGTGAAACTGGGCCTAAATATTTGACAGTTCTTCAAGAGTCCATTGTAGTCATCATCCAAATAGAGAAAGAAATTAACTGGGAAGGAAATATGATAAAGAAGATTCGGGAATTTACTCTAATCCGCGAAGTCCGGACAAACTGTTCTCGATGTATTTACTTTTATATTGACATCATTTAATGAATCATTTAGACGTCAAATGACTTATAAAGTAGCCAAAGCGGCAGTGTAGCTTTACATTGACGTTACTCTTCAGGAATAAGATTATTGTTGTTTAGTAGTGAAAACTGTGAGCAGGGGTCGCTGTTCAGCGGAAGCGCGCACTCGTCAGATCAGACGCGGAGCCGAGCGCTTGCTGTGAATGATGTTTTATGATCTTATGACTAGAGAAAACTTCCATTGGACGGGCTAGATATTGTCACGAGCATCTAAATCACTATGTAGAAAAGTAAACCTTAATGCTGCTGCTGTTGTTGTCTAATGTGTTACTAATGGTTTCGTTATGAGTTTTAGTTTTGTTATGTACTGTGTAATATATCTGATAAATGTACTGTAGGTCTTATCATCTTTCTTATTAATGTTTACTGTAGTTACCCTGTAATGTTGGAGATACTAGAGTTTGTTCCTTACAAATGCATACATACAGTCACTGGATCTGCTGTTAATTAACTAATCTTGTGACCATATGATTATCAAATATGAAAACATAAGTATAGTAATTTAATGTTTATTATAAAATAGTTTGTTGAGTTTCTTGACTCTAATGGCCAAATTGCATGAAACTGTGCTAGCTTGCCTTAAAATAATTTTTTGAGTCATATTTTCTGCTATGATCTCTGGAGGGGCCTGGTCATTTTTGACAGTAATTTCACCCTCACAAGTCATCTCTTATTGGCTAAATTATACTATTATAGATTTATTTATTTATATACTTTTTACATTTCAAATTTGCAAGTCATACCTGTACATACATGCATGTCTATATTATGTTTTTGCTATTTTGTACATTGTCTATTTTGTATATTATAATTTTTTATTATATGCCTCAAATGTCAAGGTAAATAAAAATGTAATGTGATTTTTTTTTATACATATATACAGGATGAGGACATTGTTTGTTTCAAGGACATTGATCCAGGTGCACCTCATCACTACCTGGTTATACCAAAGAAACATATCCATAGCTGTTTGTCACTCCAAGCAGATGATATAAATCTAGGTAAGATGATGTCTTTTCTGGATGTGCATTTGATTATTAAATTGTGTTTTACTATTTCGTGAATGGTTTTTGTATTTCTGCCCAGCAGAAGGTAATAGAACAAATTAAGCCTTGGTTTGTTTTGTTCATTATTAGACTGACTATATATTGATTATAGTGATGATTTTAACAGACAATAACATATTGATGACCGAGTGAATGTTTCAATTAATTGATTTTGTAGAAAACATTTCTTATTTTTATAAGATACAATATTAACATTCAGTGATTAAATGGGATTTTTATATTTTGAATCTAAATGTGATTGTCCTGAGCAGTGAAGAAGATGGCAGATATGGGAAGAGATGTACTGAAAGCCAAGAATGTCACAAATTTGGAAGACATCAGGTTTGAAGACAACACTACTATATTAATCAAGCATTTATTTGGATTAAGCAGTTATTAAATGAGAATATGTCTGTATTTCAGTCTAGGTTTCCACGTGCCTCCTTATATCACTGTTCCGCACCTGCACCTCCATGTTCTAGCACCTTTCAGTCAGTCGTTTAGATGGTCACGGTGCAAGTATACAGCCATCTGGTACCTCACTGTGAGTAAACTGAAGACGTTTCGGGTATTTCTTTGATTACACTTGGTCGTATTAGAATTTTAAGGTTTTAAAAATGTATAATTTTCTCTTTTGTGTGTGTTGTCTTAAAGGAGGAGACGCTGCTTAAGAAACTGATGGGGGATAAAAAAAGAAAACCATGGAGATGTAACAATTGCATGCTGCCTTGTGTAGCGTTGTGAGCCTTATTATTGAACAAAAAACCTGAAATCACAAGGCACTTTTTTTTTCATTTTCATATTTTATATATATATATTTTATATAATGCTAACATATTTTAAAAACTGCTATGGTATCCTTAGAACTGAAAATTACTATTTATAACTAAAGTGTAATATAAACAGTAACATTTTTGTGTGATTAATTATATATGTTAGTACACATTTTACATGCAATATTGTGAAAGATTTATCATACAGTGAGGCATGTTTTCTTCAATGTTCATGGTCATATTTATCTGAGGGCCACATCATGTCTTAAGTGTGCGGTTCTTGGTGTGAATAAGCTGCTAAATAAGTCTAAATCAAGGTAAATGTGCCAAAGCACTACACACGCCAGAAACACATGAAATTAAGAAATATTGAAAAACGTTAATGGACAAAGGATAAACAGACTTGCAGTACAATCATCGAAACATGGTAGCATGGATCAAGTATGTTTTATTTTTTATTATTAATTGAAATAAAAATAAAAAACTTGATCCTCTAACTACGTTTTATTCCTTTTATTTTATATTTATTATTTTATGTTACGTTTGCTGCATTAGACCATCCGGGACCTGTCACATCATTTACATATTGATACACTGTTGTTGGTTTGATTGTTTTTATTGTCCTCATTTGTAAGTCACTTTGGATGAAGGCATCTGCTAAATGATTTATGGTAAATGTAAATAAAAGATTGTTTTCCATAAACATTAGATCACATCTGTGGCATGTATTGTATTTTTCAGGAACAATGAAACATTTCTGATGTGATGTTTAATGTCAAAATAGTTTTAAAATCTATGTGAAAATAATGTATATATATATATATATATATATATATATATATATATATATATTAATATAATAACTATGTAATAGTCAAATATATCATATACAAGTTATATTATACCTATATAATAGTCAATTTCCAGGCAAAGTAAAATGTATAATTCAACAATGTGACAAAGCAATCATGTCAACACATTTAGCTTAAATTACTGTTTGCTCATTCTAGCTAAGGCAAATTAAAACCAGTGAAATGATCTCAGTAATTTCCCTGTTGTTTCATATGTAAGAAAGTCCACTGTGTGTACAAAAACATGAATCCCCTTGACCCATAAAGAAAGAATAGTCTTATTAAAAAATAATTCAAGACTCGTAATGTATTGTTGGTCTATCAACAAGAATATTTTCTGTTAATCCAGCATACTAATTCTGTTTGAAATTCTTAAGACCCAAACATTTTGCCACATGCAATTAATTTAATAAAAAAGACAAAGTAAGAATTATATAAGATCTTTTAATTAGCTGGGTTTTTTTATTTAATAAACATTGCTTCAGAAAAACGAATTGATTGAAGAAACAGTGATCAATTTGCAATGAAAATATGGCAAAACATGGCAAATGCTTCATATTCCGGATTATTTAATGTAAAAGGGTCTAGAAAGTGCATATCATCCACATTAAAATGGTGAAAGATATAATAATGTAAATTGTTTATAAATTATAGCCTATGCATATCTTGCAATACTACACAATTTATATCATAACATCAAATTAAAAGCTTATTTGTTTTCATGTTAACTGTGACTTCAAACAATGGGTTTCAATGTCATTTCCAGTACATGTTTACAGGTATCAAGCTGCAAATGAAAAGGCATTTTCATGAAGGCAAATAGGAAGGACTATATGTTTTGAAGTTGTGAAGACTGTTTCTTTGATTTGTTTCAGTTGTTTAATTTGCTCTCAGTATTTAATGATTGCTGAGAGAGCTTAGTTTTGAAAAACTATGGTCCTTTTTCCCTACATGGCAACCTATTTTTTAAATGATAAACTGAAAAAAAATCAGTAGATAATGCAGCCCTCCAATGTGCAAGTCCTCACTGTTCACAATCAGTCAGTGTTTAGCACATGGAAAGCATCCACAGAACATTTTCTTGAATGGGTTGTTATTGTCATGTCTCTTGGCCTGTCCCAGTTTGATAAGGACTTCACCAAGCTTGGCATCGGTTTTTTGAACATTGTTTAAGATGTAGTCTGTCATGGGTCCCTGTTCCTCTACAAGCATAGCCACATCCAGGAAAACTTCATGAAGGCTCTTGAGTCGGCTTTCTAAATCCAGCAGGTCGCGATGTCGGCTCTCAATCTGGTTGAGTGCAGAACGAGCCGTTTTCCCTTCTGACATGACGTTATCATTGAAGATGTTCCACTGACCATTCTCCAGCATCTCGTCAATCTGGTCACCTGTCACCTCTCGGCCCACAATCTCCATTTGCCTTTGAATATGACGCTTGCACGAATCTTTGTGATCCATCTCAGCATCATTGTACTCTGTCATTACGTCTCGGAAGTTGTTGCTTAGGGTGGTGTACTGTGTTCGGGCGATTCTCGCCACAGCTGAGTTGATGCCATGCTCCTCTTCGAGCTCTTTGGTGTGGGCGTCCATTTTTTGTAGACGTGCCAGAACATCCTGTCCACGTGTCTTGATGTCACCTACGATGACATTAGCATCCTGCTTTACCTGAGTTGTACGAGTTGGTTGACTAAGTAAACGTGTATTTTGATCCTTGAGACGCTTCACCTCGAGGCGAATGAGCTGAATCTCACGCCTAGTGTCCTGAGCCTCATCGAGCACAGACTCCATCTCATCACTGTTGTCAAAAATGACGGCCTGCTGTCTGAATTCCTCCTCCAGATCAACATTGCTGAAAGAGTCGGATTCCAGCTCCTCTAGATGGCTGTTAGACTCTGAAATGGACTGGAGATGATTCAGTCTGTCCCTCATGATTGCTAGAGGGGAGAATGAATGGAAAATGACACTTAGTGATGGGTAATATGTGATCTAGGCTAAACAATCTAAAACAAAATAACAAATGATGACGTTCATATTTATCCCCCATATAGTCCTTGTTTTCCAGAATAAAGTAATTTGCATTCCTTGTGTACCTTCTGAATCTGACTGTAAAAGGGGGAGACAATACTTCCTTATCAACACTGAAAATGTCACAAGTCTAACAAGTTTATCTGTGAAACTATTTCTGACTGGCGTCACTCACCAAACAAGTTTGAATGGTTTGAATTGATTGTTCAGCTTTTGTTTCTTTACAAATGCTGTTCTCTTCAATTATTTTACAATGAAATGTTTCTAAATAAGATACTTAAATACATCAATCTTTATTCAAGCCACTAAAGCTTTTCAATTTAGAAAATGTGTAAACATTAGAAGTCTCTTCTAACTTCTAAAAATCAAGAAACTTTTAAAGATTTAATAAAGTTTCTCAAACCAGCATTTTACTATTTGTTTCATTATAAAACAATGTTGTATAGGCTACATTTTCAAGCATTTTACATTTTTACACAGGCAATATTCTAACGAACAGGCTATATTCATTGTAGGAATAATGATCAATAAATCCTTAAAATACAAGT
The DNA here is from genome assembly GCF_003368295.1 of Carassius auratus. Lineage (NCBI taxonomy): Eukaryota > Metazoa > Chordata > Actinopteri > Cypriniformes > Cyprinidae > Carassius > Carassius auratus. The sequence continues at coordinate 32,745 of NW_020525207.1, read as the reverse complement.
GATGAGCTGAAAAAAATATGAAAAGAAAGAAATAAACTCATTGTCATTCACTACAAAGTACACTACCTTTTGTTTTGTTTTTGTCCAAAATGATGCCCACTTGTGTCGATGTGTCATCTCAAGGCGGCAGCTCCATCCTCACTGCACTGCAGAAGTCATTTAATGGCTGGGGGAAAGGAATGCGCGTTCCAGGGCGTAACTCTGACGCCAAACCTGTTCGCTGAATAGAATGTCAGACGTGAGTCTCAGTAACTCTTGACATAATCCCTGTTTTGCGAAATGGGGACCAAGTAGCCTACGATGACATCTTCATGTCATATAAAACATTTAATACACATTTGTGCAATACTGTGGTAGTCTAGTGGGACCCTGGGATGCAAAAAAATGTTTGCAAAGTCAATTCAAAAGTTAAACAACACGAGACTTAAAATGTACACCCAATGTCGGTGACAAAAATGTAACATTTTGGTTTATTTACGATATAAACAGAACATTGAGTGCACGTGTTACGTACCTCCCTTAGAACTCATCGCCTCTTATATCTGCACTGTTTACTTCACTGGTTTGAACTCTTATCTGCCATGTGCCTTGTGCTGCTTTACTTTTTTCTTTCATTTTACATGACATATTTGTAAAGTTGTACTTTATATTTTATAATCTGTATTTAATGTTCTACTGTTAGGGTTATCTGTATGCACCAAGGGTCTGAGAGTAACGCGATTTCAATTCTCTGTGTGTATGTACTGTACATGTGGAAGAATTGACATTAAAGCAGACTTGAGTTGACTTGAAGCGTCGCATCTCTGTGCTGCCCCCTACCGGACATCATGATCTCTTCTCCTCTTCACACCTGAGTTGGGGCGGGGTCTGTGTACTTACGTCATCACTCACATGCGGTGCTGGACAAGAAGAAGAGGTGAAATTAGGTAAATGCGCTTTTTAATTTTTTGTGTAGACAGCTTGATTTTCGTAACCTGCAAAGGGGATTTTCAAGGAATGCGCAAAGAAGGACATAATTTGAGGTAGGCCACAATGATGATAATGCTCGAAGTAGAGTATTTGTGTTGCCAAACATTAAACGAAGGTTAGGTTCCATTAAAAAGTCTTTAAAATACTTGCATAAGTAGTACTAAGTAGGCTATAGATTGTACTGTTTGGGATATAATAGATTATATCCCAAATATACGCATTTCTGTCAATGTAAATGTGTATTATCTTAAAATAATATATATATATATATATATATATATATATATATATATATATATATATATATATATATATATATATAATATATATATATATATATATATATATATATATATATATATATATATATATATATATATATATATATAAACACTGCATAATGATTGAGCAGAGTCAAATTGAAAACGTAATGAGTAAAACAAAGTTTATATTTTTAAACATGGACCTACAAACAAGTTTATCTTGTCAGACAGGTTTTTAGTTACACAAGTGTACTTTTCCTCAAGACAGACGTTTTGACGCGTGGGTTACGTCTAACAACGAATATTCCGTTTTCAAGAGTTATTTGTTGTTGTTGACTCCCATAAATAGCCTACTGTATATTTTACCAGCTGCTGTTCTTGTGTGTTCACTTTGTAATAAATTTAAAGACCAAATATGTTTTCAACTTTTCAGTCTAATATTCCAGTCATGAGGGACAGACTTGGCCATCTCCAGGCAGTATCACTGTCTAATGGCCCTGCAGCAGAGCATGAAACTGCCCAAGCTCTCTCTCCATCAGGAAACACAGACTATGATGACCCTCCTCAGGACCCCAACACCAACCCTGACCTGGAAGCTGTCTTTGATGAGGCACTGGAGGCTCGCCGTCAGATTCAGTACATTCGCCTGGAAGTAAAGCGTCTCAGTGATCAAAACACACACATTTTTACAGGCTCAGTTTGCTCTAGTGCTTCTAATACCAATGACTCCAATGCTATTGCAGCTGACATCAAAACTCGTGGACAGGAGATGCTTGTGCACCTTCGCAAGATGGATTCCCACAGGAAAGAGTTAGAGGAAAAGTATGGCATCAATTCCCCTGTGACAAGAATCGCCCGAACACAGTACGCCAGCATAAGCAACAGTTTCCGTGATGCCATGGTGGAGTACAATGAGGCTGAGATGAGCCATAGAGAGTCCTGCAAGGCATATATTCAGCGGCAGATGGAGATTGTGGGGCGAGAGGTCACAGGTGACCAGATCGAAGAGATGTTGGAGAGCGGTCATTGGAACGTCTTCAGTGAGAATATGGTTTCAGAAGGTAAAACGGCCCGGTCTGCACTCATCCAGATCGAGAGCCGACATACGGAACTGCTACAGCTGGAGAGACGCATTCAGAGCCTTCATGAGGTGTTTCTGGATGTGGCCATGTTAGTAGAAGAGCAGAGATCAATGATAGACTACATTCACACCAATGTTCAGTCAACTGAGGTGGAGGTCAGAGACGTCCTTGTGAAGCTGGAGCGAGCCAAGAGACATGATAGGAGCAATCCGTTTAAGAAAATGTTCTTCTGGAAACGATGAGAAGGACACGGATATCACAATGTCAAATAAATATATATTAAGTGATCTGAATTTTTTGGTTTGTATTACATTTTTATATGTTTTATGTGTTATTTAGACAAATGCATATTCATCTGAAGAAAAACAAACACATATCACACTAATTTTGAATATAGGCTTCACGCTGAAATAAATCAGATTTATAAATATTTCTAATTTTGTGCCTTTGGAGATTCAGATGTCCTTTATTTCTGTAGTTTGCCCTTTTCAAGTGTTTATTCTTATGTGGAATGTATCTTGTCAATATAACTACATTTTATAGATAAATAAGCGAGGCGCTGGAGGACTGGTTAGTTGTAATAGATCTAAATATTTAATGTGTGTGAACATCTGTATCAGCTGTATCTCATTCAGTGTGCATTCATTCAAAGTTTCGTAGCAGATGTCATAAATTAGAGTGTAATTTTGTTACACTAATTAGATCACATGTGTCTACCTCATGTGATATGTGATGTCCCATACTTACAACTATTAAACTAACACATGCCAAGGTACAAATAACCTTTCTGACTATGGTAAAGCAAGTTGTTAAAAGTACATTATTTTTTAAGATTGTGTCCTGGGGACAACTGTGTTATGTATGGCGATGCATTATAACAGGGAGATGTGCTGTAAATCTGTTGATTCAACTACGTACACTAACGTTAAAACGTTTGGGGTCAGTAAGACTTCTTTTTTGAAGGAAAGAAATACTTTAAGCAAAGATGCATTAAATGAATCAAAAGTTACTGTAAACATAATGTTATAAAATATTTTTATTTCAAATAAATGCTTTCCTTGTGAACTTTCTATTTATCAAAGAATCGTTTTAAAAAGGTATCAAAAAAATATTAAGTAGTTCTAACTAGTTTTTTACATGAATAATAAGATAATAATAATAGTTTTTTAAGTGCCAAATTAGCATATTAAAATTATTTCTGAAAAATCATTTTACACTTAATGTATTGACTGCTGAAAATTCAGTTTCTTCATTACAGAAGAAAACGATATATATATATATTGAATAGAAAACCGGTATTTTAAATTGTAACATTTTTCAATATGCCTACTGTTTTATTGTATATAAATAAAAATTCATTGGCTAATGTAGACTCATGCTTGTAAACACAAAGCTCATGACATGAATGTGGCAGCTGGATCTGGACAAGTCAATGTGATCTGATGACACCAATTCCCATGCTGTTCATTCTTAAGTTGTTCTGTCGCCTTTAATCATTCTGGATATTGAAATTTTCACCACTGTGAGTTGGTCTACTTTGTTTGCTCACTTATAACTCTTAAGCTGGATCTCTTGTTTTTTTGCACATTAAATGATATTTATGGTTAAAATATATACACATACAGATTCGTAAAGAGAGAGCATGTAAGGTTACGAAAAAATGTTGCCCAATGCCAAGTGAGTCATTTGTTCTTGTTCAGACTTGGAAATGAGTATTGTAGAAACGCCAAGATCATTCAACCTTTCCTCCTTATAATGCACCAATAAGATGGATGCTAACCGCCTTTGAACTGGAAAGGAGAACCACCTTTTCTCCTCCCTCGGGTGTTCCGCGTCGCGCTATCTGTCACGCGCTTGGCTTGTACAGTGTCCACTAGTCTAGTACTCACGAGATCACCTGAGTGTCAGACAAGACTCCGCTCAGCCTCTGCTTAGAAACCTCAGACCAGGGTGGACGTGTTAAGATGAGGCTGTCGCTCGCTTTTCGCCATGCACATCGGAGCCACGCCGGCATACGACGATCAGGAGCGGGTGTCAAAGTTTTAAACTCGGAGAACAGATTCATACCTGTTAATAGCACGGTTTCTTATCTACAGGCTCGGGAAGCAAGTTCGACCAGCGGTACGAGTGAAACGGTATTGAGTTTTAAAAGTCATCCACGAAAAAACGATGGACCGTTGTATGAAAGTGCTGTTGGGTAAGATCAAAACAAAACACACGCTCTAAACATTTTCTAAAACACACTGAATGTTTGTGTGCTTGTAACCGGTTGGTTCTGAATAGATAGCGACTTGGCTAAAGTATCTATTGTCTTGGCGTTGATTTGGTTCCACGTGCTAACGTTACCGGTGTTTGGCCGCCAGATGATGTAACTTCTGCTTCCCATTAGTCTTCCGTCTATACACCCGGTTTAATATGAACTGCGTTGTATGCTAATTGGGCTGCATATCAACACTGTGTTACTGAATGAGTTCAAGTTTTCTTATAACCTTTGAAGGTTTTTTTATTTATTTATATATTTTTTTGAATCAACGAAGGTTAAAAGTATGTCGTTCATTGTAGGTCAGTGTTACACTGAATGTCCTCATTTAACCCTTTCTCCTGGTTGGCATTCCCATTACTGACTTTAATGATTCATAGAGCCTAGGCTTGTGTTATCTGATTGTGTATAATGTAAAACATGGAATCTTAATGACATCAGTTTTAAAAGACCTGGTAGTATTGTCATACAGGTTGAGTTTATAACACCATTTTACAAATGTGTTGCTACACCAGTGAATTCATTGGCATGCACTATATGACCATCTCCAGTGTGAAATATATTGTAAGACTATAGAAACTGAATAGTAATATAAAGAATTTACAGGAACACTTCTTTAATTTAATGGGTATGTTAAAGCTTGCAAAAAACTGAGTTACAGTCACTGAAATGTGTTACAACAGTCTCTCCTAAAAGTCTTTAACAGATGGGAACTGTGTGAAGCAGGGGGAACATTTCCCTATCAAACCCTAAAAGTGACCCTTATGTATCTTATTGATGTCTGTAAATGGATTCAAAGGTTAGGTATGTGCTACCGAGGGTTAAAATAATCAGTAAAGATGCCTTTGCAACCAGCCTTACAAAAGATGCTTACAGTGATGCAATAGAGCACAAGATAATTTTATCTGTTGCTAGTCAGAATGCGTTGGCCAACCTGCTTAAAGTTATTATAATCAGCTGAGCAAACATTTATTTGTGTCTGTCATAGTAAGAAACAGGACACCAGTCTAGTTGTTATGATAAAATGTATTTGTGTGGCAGAGATGCCAGTATAAAGCTTTTAAACTTCATCTGAGCATGCACAGGGAGAACGTTTCTATCAATGTTTAGAGAGCTTGAAGATCTACTTGGCTGTGTATGTAAAAATATATGGGGGGGGGGGGGTTATCTTTGGTCATATTAGCAATTATTTTGTTAATATTAATGATAAAATTTTGTCCTAAATCTTGTAGCTTTTGCTCCTTTTTGTTCTGAGGTTCAAAGTCTGCTTCCGACAAGAACAGACAAAATGATTGAGTACTGTTTAATGCATGGTCAACATTGATTTTTGTCTAAAGAGCAGTCAGGGTTAGATAACCAAGTTGTTTAAAATGCATATCAGCTTTGTAAGCTTGATGAGTTTAAATAATAATAATGTTGTACTTATTGTATTGGATGTGTGTCTTGTGCTCATTCAATGAGAAGTTCTGTTCTTTTAGCAGAAGTTAATGAACATGCGTGATGTTACTTTGGATGAAATGTGCTGTGAGCTGACTGGTTAAATATATGCACTCTGTGTCCATCTCATTTACAGTGGCCTTGTTCAGAGGAGCAGAGAGGAGCTTGAAGCTATCAGAGAAACCAACCCAGGCCTCAAACCTACACTGGCTATCATACAGGTGTGACTTTGTGTTTAGAAAAAGAGATATGTGAATGAATCTCAGACACTGAAAGCTGCATGTCTGTACTTACGATAGACTGGTGAAGATGACCGTCTGCTGGAGGTGAATAAGAAGATGGCTGGAAAGGTATAACTGATTGTCTTCCATTCTGCCCAATACGCAGTAAATAAATGGGTTCAAGTAACACACATTTTTACATTTTAGTAGATGGATTTGCTATTGATCGATAAGATGAATAGGAATGCAAATTGCTAGCTTATGCAGTGTTATATACCCTTATTTTGTGTCCACACAGATCGGCTTGAATGTTATGCAGATTTGTCTTTCACACCAGTGCAGAGAGGAAGAGGTCGGTGAAGCTGCAAATCTGAAAAGCAATAATTCGCTTTTTTTGATTAAACAGAAACTCCTTAGAGAGGTCTGTCCAGATCTCAGCCTCCTGAATTCTTGTCTCTGTTCTACAGGTGATCGAGGAGATCTTGAGATTAAATGAGGATGCTCGTGTTCATGGCATTTTTTTGCACCTTCCTCAGTCCTTTCTCTCAAAAAGTGTCCGTAATGCTATCAAGCCACAGAAAGATGTGGATGGGTAAGCCAGAGTTTGTTTTTTTGTTTTGTTTTTTTTACAAAAAAATTATATAAGAGTTTATTAAAATTATATTTTTATGACAATTCAGTTATTTGGAAACTATTCATTGCAGGATGCCTTTAAATATATTCTAGATATATTTATTTAATATAACCCCCCCCACCACTATTGTTTGTATATGCATGTGTTTGCAGGGTCTCTGATCTTAATGTTGGCCGTGTGGTGCTGGGGGATCAGAGAGATGGCTTTGCCTCACCTGTAGCTGGAGCTGTGCTGGAAATGCTTGCTAGGCATGGTGTGTATCTGTTTGCATTTTGGCATATGTTATTACATTTGAATTCAAAAGGTAAAATGTTTCACAAACACTGCTAATTCTACTGAATAGAGTATTAATATGTCTATGTGTTAAATATATCCTCTAAAGATTAATGTATGTTACCTTTCAAAAGTATCATTCTCATTAAGACTGCATTTATTTGATGAATAAAAACCGTTAAAACTTTAATATTAGGAAATATTATTACATTATAAAATAATAATATGAATAAGAGAATCAGAATTCTGAATTTTCTAATATATTTTAAAATGATTTATTTATTCTTGTTGTGGCAAAGCTGAATTTTCATCAGCCTTTAGTGTCACATGATCCTTCAGGAATCATTTTAATGTGCCGATTTGGTGTTCGAGAATAGGGTTGCAAAATTCCGTGAATTTTAAAGGCTGGAAAATTTCTGTTGGAATAAACTGGGAATTTGCACAATTGCAGGAACAGGGATGTTAAAACAACCAGATTTAATGTCATTTCATTTGAATTTCTACCCTTCACATTCCTCAGTCACATGCACACAGCAAACAATTACTGCAGGGCTATTGAGAACACATCCCCTACATGCACTGTGCATTCATTCCTTTATAACATGTACAGATCATTTCTAGAATACTGAACACAAAATGATGTCAAAATGTCCATCTTGTTGAGTACATAAATATTGCTTAAATTAGTGTTTAAATCTTTCTTGTGCTGTGTGTAAGCTATTGCACAACAAAATTATACCATTGTTAAAACAAATACAGTGACAAACAAACAAAACAAAAAAACGTCTTAAAATGACCCTCCCCTTCCCACAATCCCCCATTGTCACCTAAAGGGGAATCCCCCCCCTCATTTTCCAGGCTTCCATTCAAGGTTTGAAATTACTTTGTAAATATATTTGTTCTATGGTATTTGAGTTTAATTATCAAATACCCAAATTTGTTATACAGCAGCTAGCTAGCCAGTAAATCTGATATGAAGAATGTAAGTTAGTTGGCACTATTTCATTGATAATTTATGAGCCTAGGTATAATTCTTAAAACTTCTATTAGTTTGCATGCATGCCAGCTTATGACCAAACAAAATGTTTATATTTATGTTTGTATATGATACACTTTCTGTAAATTTCCTCAAAAGTCCAATTAATTTGCATAAATTCCTGTTAAGTTTCCAACTCTGAAAATTTCCAAAATTCCCTAGATTAAGTTACCATGGACAGTTTCTAGAAATTTACTGGATATTTTCTGCCCCTTTGCAACCCTATTCAAGAAATATGGATCTTTTTTGTATAAAATAAATTCTTTACTGTCAATTTTGATCAAACTGTTGTATGCTTGCTCAATAAGTGTCAATTTCTCTCCAAAAAACATCTTACTGACTAAAAATTTTAGAATGTTTTTTTTTTTAATTGTAGCATAAAGGTAAAGGTTATGATGAATTGGTTAGAGACAAATTAAAAATACAGCATTTCCTTTTTGTAATTCTCCTTTAGACGCCCCATTGGTTGGAAAGATGGCAGTGCTGCTGGGTCTTGAGGGACCCCTGAAGGCAACGCTTCAGTTTTTGCTGCAAAACAATGGTGTGATGGTGCAGACCTGCCAGTGGAGCTCAAAGCACTTGCAGAAACGGGTAAATGATTGATCATTGGGAGATACTCATGTCAATATTTAGGTGTAGTTTGGTATTTTCAGCAGCAGAGGGCAATGTTGCTTTGTTTTGGGAGGGACATCGGGCTAAATCCTGTTTTTATACAGTCTATAGATAAATCATTTGAAGCATACACTAATTGGCTTTCTGTCTTTCAGATCATGGATTCGGATGTGGTGGTATTCTTAGAAACTGGCCACAAGGGTCTGCCACCCACTTGGTTAAGACCGGGGATGGCAGTCATTAACCTCAGCTCAGCCCTAATGGAAGGTACGTTTTCAAATTAAAGATATTAAGCCTTGGACACATTCCAACAATGGATTTTTACGTTGTTAGTATAAGTAAAACATATAGAGCACTTCTTCACTTGAGAAGTGTCATCTGAGAATTAAAGGAACTGTTGTAATTGTATTATCATGGAAGTGAAAGACAAGCATGTGATTCCTCTGAAACTGATTAAGTCAGGCATGCAGTTTCCTTCACCTTTCATTACCTTCCATCTACAAGAGACCTTAATGGTAATAGAGGCCCATGCTATTTCCTCCCTTACCCACAAATTCCATTAGTCTGGGGAACATAATAAAGACACCGCTAATTGTATTTCCTTAGATGCTCCGTCCGGGCCAACTTTTCATACATATGATCTTATCTCCTAGAGCAACCTGACAGTTGGGAGCACAGAGCTGAAGCTGAAGCTGAATCTAGTGCTGGAGTTGGGTCTCTTAGTGCTGCGCTTAGAATGCAGGTGAGAGGCCTGCTGTTGTCTCTTCTTTCTATTAAAGTCTAAATAAATAGGATAAATAATTATATCAACTTAATATCTGAATTTAGAATTTTGTTTGCATCATTGAAACATTAATTTCCTGTCATTGAGACAGTTGTGATGCTTAATATTTTTGTGGAAACAGGATTCCAGGATTCTTCAATAAATGTATAAAAAAAATGCAGTTCTTTTTAAATTTCTATTGAAATCTTTTGTAACTTTATAAATGTACTTTTGAAAGGTATAGTGTTATGCCAAATCCAGTAGATATTGCCAGTATATTTTTTTTAGTATATATTTTTGCTCATAATTATGGAGTGAATGAAGAAGTCATTTTGAGGTGTTGACTGTGATGTTTATCGCTGCTGTTGTGATCTGCCAGCATGTAGTGAGGAGCAGCAGGAGGTGGACACAAGAACAGCAGTACCAGCCATGGAGGCTCCGCCCACTAAAACTTCAACCCCTGTCACCTGTGCCTAGGTACGAGCAGCTTTGCCTTTTACTTTTAGAATATGCATCACTCAGACCTTTGCTTGTTCATTTGTGCACAGAACTAATTGGTCTCTCTGTCTTTCTGTTTCCTCGTTTCTGTAACCCTCAGTGATATAGAGATCTCCAGGGCACAGACTCCCAAACCCATATCCCAGCTGGCTCAGGAGATTGGGCTGCTTCCAGAGGAGCTGGAGGCCTATGGAAACACCAAAGCCAAAGTCCATTTGTCCCTTCTCAACCGCCTCCAACATCAGCATAACGGCAAATATGTCCTGGTGGCAGGGTGTGACATCAGTTTTTAATTCTGTCATTGAAGGGAAATTCATGTCATATTATTTATCTAAGGGTGTGTTTAGACTTGGAAGGTTTGGTTTGATAAAACTGATTGTTCTGTTAACACAGTTCATTTGGATATATGTGAACACTGCCTTCCGAACCTCTGTGTGCACCAATCAAGCAGACAGAAAACACAATACAACCCCAACACATCTAAACGAACCAAAAGCAATCTCATCTTGTCATTGGAGCTATGTTACCCATTACAGTTCGGTACAGGTGTTCCTGGCACTGTTTTGACTCCTTTGGATATTTCATAAGCTCTTAGTTAGTTTTAAGCTGGTAACATGACCAACATATGTACACCCATGGAGCGAGCGCATTCAGTCTGACACACAGCGTTGTTTTGGATGTTTTGGTAGTTTCCCTAAGTTGTCTAATCAGGTTATCATCTTGTACTTGTCTTGTTTTGTATCTTTAGATTCAGTGTTAAAAGTGACAGTGTGTACACTAAACAAACCAGGAATAAATTAAACCGAAATTAAATGAGATATCGGTACCAAAGCAATAATACAAATCTTAATTGAATGAAAACTCTATAGACTTAATTTGTTAAACAGGTTTTAATCAGTAAAAGACAATGGGAGATTAATTGATGACCATCATAGTAGCACTGCAAGAACCTTAATAAGAAAAAAAAGGTTAAAAGCATTTAAGGAAAACTTCAGGTCAAGTTTTCACGCTCACTTCTGTGTGCACATTTGTACTCTGCTTCCAAATTCCTAGAGAGAGTGAATGGCGGGCCCAGGGATCTTATCTACTACTGGCTCTTGAGCCCACCAGGAGCCTCCCTTTCATCCGTGTGTGTGAAGCGTGGCTCAGTCAGCTCCAAATGGGGGCCCAGGGTCTCTTTCATGTGTTTGGGGAATCCGCAGACCCCTGGCTTTATCAGCAGCCCCTCTCTCCCTTAACTCTCCTTCTTTAAGTCACATTCTTTGTTCTGCGTACAGATGCTGTGAAGCAGCACTGCCCTCCCCACCCAGCTTACCCTATTACTGTCAGCCACTGGCATGCCTTTGCTGCTCTGCCAAAAGAGCTGCTCCACAAAGACTGAGTGAGAGGGAGGGAGGATGCTGATGGAGCAGTCTAATGTAGTGAGATCAGAGGGAAAACGGAAATGAGGAAGGCAGATAGATGTATAGTAACAACCTTCTCCCTGTGAATGTGGGAAAGCATGTGTTGATAATGTTTTTGATCTATGTTTTTCAGTATAACTCCCACTCCTCTGGGTGAAGGGAAGAGTACAGTGACCATAGGTCTTGTCCAGGCCCTCTCCGCTCATCTCAAGCTCAACTCTTTCGCTTGCCTGCGACAGCCTTCCCAGGGCCCAACGTTTGGTGTCAAAGGTGTGTTTTTGTGTGCTTGCTTTACTTTAGTTTGATATCGTAGCACATGGATAACAGTTACTACTATAACAACATTTCATGGTATCACCGATACACTTCCTGAAGGTTGCACTGTAACGCAGGTTTTATAATTAAGCAACATTTTAAGATGCACTGATTTTAAGGCACTGTATCTTGTCCTTTGTAGAGTAGGCAATTCCAGAATGCCCTGCATTGAGTTCAGTAAAATAAATTCAAGATGGCTAAATAAAATTAAATGAATGGAAATAAAATATCATTCGAATTTATTGTAAATATACAAAAAATGTAATGTAAGGGGATTTTCAAAATTGAATCAAATAAATGTACTTGATGTAATTTTATATTAAATTCTACATATTTATATATGTATGTGGAATATCATGTCATTAGCTTAGTAACATAATTTAAATGAATTGCAATAGTTTGTTGTGCAAACTGCTATTTGTGTGGTGCTCGAAGTTGCTGCTCGTTTAGTACACAGCAGGGCAGTTCGCTAGATTTAGGATCAGAGCTTATGTCAGACATATTGTCTTGTGTTTTCAGTGCTGTGTGTTTTGTCTCCCTGCAGGAGGAGCGGCGGGTGGAGGATATGCACAGGTCATTCCTATGGAGGAGGTGAGTGACTACAGACATCCTGTCTCCTGTTATCACAAAGCCCTTTCCCTTAGTATGCCACAAGTGATGACAGCCCTTAAAAGAAACTCACACAGCCGTTGAGACCGAGTAAAATAAAGCAAAATGTCTAAAACTCAGTCAAAATAGATTTTTCGAATTTAGTTTTATTTTTATTACCGGTAAATATCAGCATATTAATTGCAAAGTGTAAAAGGAAATATAACGTAATTTGGAATTTTTGGTTTTATGATACGTCCATGTTTTGCTTTAATAACAGCATGGATGGAAATAATGAGACTTTTTATCTGTAGCTTTATATTTTGAAGTTTTGAATCTCATATTTTCTCTGTTATGTTAGACTTTTGGACAACACTGAATGTGTTTGTGTGTGTGTGTGTGTGTGAGCAGATACTGTCTTTATCAGAAGCTTCAGAAAACAGCTTACTCATTCTTACTCTCACTATTTTTTCCCCCCTCAGTTTAATCTCCACCTGACAGGAGACATCCACGCTATAACAGCAGCCAATAATCTAGTGGCGGCAGCTATCGATGCCCGCATTCTCCATGAAGCTACTCAATCAGACAGGGTAAACAACTGCAATCAGAATGTTTTTCTTTTCACACAGGACAGTCTCCCTGTGATTTAATATTATGATTCATCAGCAGTTAGTCAGTAGCTGCATCATTAAAGAGAATTGTTTCTGGTTCTGTACAAGTCTGTAATTGTATATTTATCACAGCTTTAAGTTGTTTTGTGTCTTTCAGGCCCTGTACAGCAGACTAGTGCCATCTGTTAACGGTGTGAGATGCTTCTCTCCTATACAGATGGCTCGCCTACAGGTGAGTCTGGACAAGATCTTTGTACCTCTGACCTTTTTAACTTTTATAATGCCATCATCATTTGACACAGAAGTTTTTTTTAATGCTTGTATTTTAATGCTTTGTCATTTCATCACATTTTATTTTAATGCATCCCCTTTTATCACACACATACAAGAATCCCCTTTTTTCCATTGAAGATCCAGGGCTTCTATGTTCTTAAAAAGCCTAATTTTAAATATGTATTTAATATGCCAAATAACTTAATTTATCAGGTTAAAACTATATATATAAAAAATGACATCCCTATCTTTAATCCTTTTCCCGATAAATGGGAACTCTGTAAAACATTCCCCTCTTAAGACTTTAAGAGACAATGTGGACAATGGGGAGGTTACAAATGTTGAGAAGAACTGCACTAGAACTTTGGAAGCAGTACATCAGATAACCAACAGGGGTCCTCAGGCAGCTACTGCGAAAACTAACAATTCTTTCTTATAAAGCTGTAATTCACAGCAAGTCTCAGCATTCACAAGTTTAGCCCTTCACTTCTTTTTTTTCTTTCTTTTTTTAAAATATTTTATAAAGTAAACAAGTCAAGTGTTGTGTTATGTTGACTGTGACAGATAAGCTGAAACAGGCAAAGTCAGTAAATTTACAAGAGAACAGACTGTACAGTACCTATTAAAGGCCAAAACTTACTGCAGAAATGAAAATGCTTTAAGTATGAATGAACCACATAAATATGAATGAACCAGTTTTCATAATAATAATCACTGCACTTGTGTCTGTCTCTTCCTCACCTGTGTTTTCAGCGTCTTGGAATAAACAAAACTGACCCCAGTGACCTCACACCAGAAGAGGTCAGGGCGTTTGTCCGTCTTGACCTTGACCCTGAGAAGGTCACATGGCAGAGAGGTAGGATCTTGTGCAATGTAGATTGCTTTACTGTTCTGCATATGGCATGTTCTTATAAGAAATTGCTCAATGCTTGATAAGTCACAGAAAGAAATGTAGAGATTGTGGTACAGGATATGTGATGCATAAGACAGGGAGCTGAAGCATGCAGTATGACACAATATGTGGTCATTGGAATGCTATTGCCACATTTAACTCTTCTGTTTTAAAATGACTAGCGGGACAGCACCATAAACTAACCATGTCATTACATATGAGAGCCTGGAAGGGATACCAAATGTAGACCTTCTGCTTTTTGTTATGGTGTAGTGCTGTCTGATAGCTGCGATCACAGGGGGACGAGATTCAGCTGGATTGGGGTGTTTCCCATTTTACTCATGGCCACCTGGGAACATCTGCTGCCTTTAGCCCTACATTCAGAAGAGTGCTGCAGTAACTGATGGGATATTTACTCTGTCGGTTCAAAAGTGCACATTAAGATGAGGAGCCTGGAATATTAAAAACAGCTTTACATCTCTCTCCTGCTGCGAATCTGTGTGTGTGTGTGTGTGCGTGCGTCTGAGAAGGTTTGGCAATTCTGTACAAAAAGTTGAGATTCATAAATCTACGGTTTTAACCATTAGGGTTTTCCATGGTCCATTATGGGAAGATATCATTGTGAATAATGATCCTCAGACTACATTATCATGGTCTTTTTTTACTTTATTAATCACTCTTCAGATGAAACATTTGGGCTGTGCTGTATGTTATGCTGTAGTTCATGTACGCTGTGTTGTCACAGATGGATGAATTGAAACAGATACACAAGAGGGATACGAGAGACAGCCAGAAAGCAGACTAAACCACTGTTGTAATTTTTGTTGCGCCCGTGACATGTTTAAAATGAGACTTCTAATAATTGTTCTGCTATTCCATGAGAAAATACCAGAGGGTTTGAATTCTTTCCCCTGCAACTTCTTGGCCCTTAGGGAGTTGTGTTTGTGTCTCATACTGCACCCTCCTACATTCAGCTTGGCTGCAAGAAAAAAAAATCCTAAAAGTCTTAGAGGAATGCATGCTTATTGCAAGGTTATGGTTTGGCCTGGCACCCATCCCTCTGGGTCTCTTTAGGTCATTGGTTTTTGGGATTCATTAGATTGCCTCATACATCTTCTAACAGTGACTGCAAAATCTGTCCAGCTTGCAGCATTCAGCATCCAGCTGAGTTCCCTCATGACTGGATTCTCTTCAGAAGTTGTTTTCAGACAGCGCTGTGACGCTTGAGCAGATAGAACAAGCCAAACAATGTGATTTTATTAAAAAAAAAAAAAAAATCTTGAAATCTATCAATTACAAAAGGTTTTAAATGCTTTGTTTCTATCATTATTAAGAAAGGTTAGAGTAAAAATTCCCCCATATATGAGAATTGTCATTATTTTGTCGAAATTGTTCTGTTGATCTTGTTCACAAAACAGGTCTGGATAATTTGTTCACCAATCATACTAATCTGGTTGTAGAGATCAATTTACCATCGTAATGATCTGGATGTAGTAGTTGCATGGAGGACTGAGAGTAACACTTAAAATAAGGGCAAAAGTTCCCAAATAACTGAGCTGTTTTTTTTTATTTGATTGACTAACAGTAAAATAAAAGCATCTGACTAATGGACAAAAAAAAAAGGAATTGGCAAGTGGCAAAATTCTTTAAAATGCCATTTAAAATGTGCTTCTAAAATGATTTATTAATTTACTATTTTACTCTTTTAATATATATTTTGAAAACAAAAGAAAATAGACAGAATGTAAGTTTTGAATGTCTGTTTAATGTTATTTATTTCCCTTTTATGTTTGAATTGAGAAACTGATAACTTATTTTAAAGAGTCACTCTCAGTCCTCTGTACATTAAAGATGATCAGTGAATAGTGAGACAAATCATAATGGTTCAAGCTACTTGGAATATAGTGCACCAATCATGTTGACTGCTTTTATGGGTCTTTCACTCTATTTAATTTTATAGCTTGAAAGCTTTTTTCCACATTTGTTGTAATTGTATGGAAATGAGTGACAAGTACATCCTTAATTTCTCCTTATGTGTTTTAATGGAAGAAAGAAAGTCAAACAGGTTTGGAATGACATGAGAATGCGTAAATAAGAGAACTATTTATTTTTGGGTGAACTATCCTAAGGTAGAAGCAGAGGCTTCATTCTGGTTTCACTCTTAACCTTTGTTTTCCTGTTTCAAATAGTTGTTGATACCAACGACAGATTTCTGCGCAAGATCACTGTTGGTCAGGCCAACACAGAAAAAGGCCATGCTCGCCAGGTATGTGCTTCATATTTCTGATTCAGTTAACCAACAGTCAAATTTGAAGTGTAGAAGTTTTGTCACTTTTCCTCGATGACTATATATCTCTCTTTCTCTATTCCCTCTCTGACCTTTCTGTCTATTTCCCTTAGCTGGAATCTGTTAAGTCTTGCAGTATGTCAGCGGCTGTCAGAAATAATGATTTTTAAACCAAATCAGGCAGATAACAGTGTGCACCTTAATGGGAAACAGTCCCATTAAAATCAAATGTTTTATAAAAGGTGTTACTGTGCACACATTGTAGCAAACCCTTTGAGCTGGTCAATCATGTGCTTATGTTTGTCTCCCTCCCACTGTACCAAAACCACTGAAATGTCCATTACAGCCTAGTATTGTGTTCTTGAACAATATAATATACAGTGTGTGCATTTTGTAAAGACAGTAAGAGTGTGTGTGTGTGTGTGTGTGTGTGTGTTTGAAATGTTAAAAAATCACTTAAGCGTGTTACTTCATGCATTGCAAACCTTGACTTGATATCATCTCAGCAATTAGGGTGCTGTAAATGCAGTTAAATGGAAAGTAATATTGACACAAGTGGTGTGTATTAAGTGGCCCATCTCTCCTCATAGGGCATCTGGCCACCACTCCCAGCTGTTTTATTGGGGGAGTATTTATTAGCTGAGAGTTAAACCAGGACAGCTCATTTTTACTCCAGCTGGGGTTGTCTTTGACACATGTGGTAGCAGTTTACTGTATGTGATAAAGAACCAGACTTGGCAGATGTTGCGTGCGTGTGTATCTGACAAATCTCTCCACTCTCTTTATCATGATGTCTTATTTTGTTAAAAGAAATCACCTAAATCATCAGTGTGAAGTGTTTGTGTGCTGGTCAATATGTGATTTTCCCCTCTCGTTCTTACAGACCCAGTTTGATATTGCGGTGGCCAGTGAGATCATGGCTATCCTTGCTCTAACAGATGGACTGGCTGATATGCGAGCAAGGCTGGGACGTATGGTTGTGGGCAGCAGCAGAAACGGCCAGCCGATCACTGCAGATGACTTGGTGTGTTTTTGTGTGTGTGTGTGTGTGTGTGTGTGTGTGTGTGTTACGTGAGAGAGAGAGAGAGAGCACAATTAACTACCTATAAATTGATCACAAAGTCACAGAAATGAATGCTGTTCTTTTGAAATTTCTATTCATCAAAAAATCGTAAAAAAAAGTGTTGTTGTTTACAAAAAAAAAATCAGGAGCCACTGTTTTCAGCTCAAAATTTTAGCAATCGCTGCTTAAAAATCAACTTTGCCATCAAAGGAAAAATTTGCATTTTGAAATGTTATAATAGAAAACAATTATTTTAAATTGATAATGTTTAATAATATTACTGTTTTTGCTGTATGTTTTGCTCATTTAAAAAACATTGCAAAAAAATCTTACTATGTATATAAACAATGATTACTAATAATTAAAATATAATCATAATATTCATGGGTTTCAAAAACAGCATTGTGAATTGAAAATATTGAAAATATTTTAAATATTGTGAACATAGAATTATATATTGAATAGGGTTAGAATTACGTGAATAAAAAAACTAAGTTAAATGTAAATGATGTGTATTAAACGTACACTGTAAGTAATGTGATGAAAAAAACATGATATTTATCACAAATCACCAGTCAAAATGTCATGGCTATGCAAAAGCCTACCATAGAAAGATTCAACAACTGCTATGGACGATATACTTTGACATTTCTTTGCTCTTTCTCAGGGTGTAACCGGGGCTTTGGCAGTCCTCATGAAAGATGCTATCAAACCCACACTGATGCAGACACTGGAGGTGAGACCTCTTCCCTGTTCCTGTACCGCAAACACTCAGTATCTTTTACACAGTCATTCGCTTGTGTGCTATTTTTCTTATTCTTTCTCCGACACATGCACACATAACTGTCCTATCTTGATGGAAACTCCCAAACTTGATACTCTCAGCGTTGGTGAAGTGATAGGATATTCGAGGCATGACAACAAAAACACACACTCATACAGTAACGCATGCACATCTGGTTTTGGTTTTGGCTCAGTGGGAGTTTGTCTCTGTCTTTCACTGTCACACCCTGAACACCACGAGAAAACTGGAAATGAGAAATTGACTGGTGAAAAGCCTGATTGTTGGAATGCCTTTCATCTCTATGACTTTAAAACATGCTAATGACTAGTGATTGATGTTTGGTGTGTACATGCGTATGTTTTTGCGTGTGAGATGCATAGAAGTTGCATGTTTGTAGAGAGGGCCACAGAATTGCTTTTTGAAACCTTTCCTGTCTGGTTTCCTGTTTCTGTTGTGAGGAGGAATTGTATCAGAACGAACAAGGCAGTAAAGGGTTGTGGGAAAACTGTATTCTGTTTGCATGGTGTTATAATGTCCCTGCTGGGATTGGGATATGAGCGAAGAACTGTGTGAATGTCTGAACAAGAGGACATGCATGTGTTCAAAGATGGATGTAAACATGTTTGATAAAGACTTACGATTTGTAAAGAGTGTTAGGAGAAATTATGTCTCCAGTGTGTGTATGATGTTAGCTGCAATTCAGGGACCAAATTGTCCCCAGAAGTCGTATGATCGTAAAAACCATCCTTTAGACATTAAAGGACTTTGCAGTTATCTTTTCACTTCTATAAAAATGTGAAGAGTATTCTTTCATGGGTAGGGTTAGTCTTTAATATCCACAATCTTTATATATATATAAAAAAAACTATACTCTTATTTGGATTTGCTTGGCCAAGCAAACCACTTGTTTGTGTCAGGCAACAAATAAATAAATAAGTCAAGTGTATATATGTTGACCATATCAAAATCCTCGGGTCAGTATATGTTTTCTTTAAGACATTAGTACTTTTATTCAGGAATGATGCATTACATTTATTAAAAGGAACAGTAAAGACGTTTACATTGTTGCATAAAGTTTGTTTTTCAAATAAAATCTCTTCGTTTGATTTAATTAAAGAGTCCTTAAAATGTGTTATAGTCAGCTTTGTCATCACAGGAAAAAATTACATTTTAAAACATAAGCTACAAAACAGCTACATTTTTGATCAAATAAATGTACTCTTGGTAAGCATAAAAAGCCTTTAAAAGGGGATGTATTGATCAAACATATTAATACATCTGTGTATTGGCTTTGTGATACATTTACAGAACTATTAATAAAGTTATTATAACTGTTAATAAGAATAATCAAATACATTTGTAGCTTATGTACTAGTTAAAAAATAGAAGTCGTATAGAGTCAATAACTAGATAACCTGGACAAACGTCAAAATAAGATGAACATTTTGCCTATTAAATAAGCATAAGCACCCTGTTGCCATCTACTATGCACACTTGGTATTTCCTGTTTTCTAACTTTCCCGGCATTGGCATGTTAAATCTCTTCTCTTTTCCACACTTACAGGGCAAAAGGCTCCAATCTTTCTTTTTAAATATATATTATAGTTTTTTTATTTCTTTCCCTCCACAGTCATGCATAAAGACCATCACTTGTGCTTTTTTTGGGCTTGTTTGACAGGCTGCCAGATACGTCCATTTTGTGAGCAAATTTGATGCTGTAAATTGATTTATTGAATTATTTTGCAGATGAATGTTATTTGATGATCTTCTGAACTGATTAATTAGGTCTGAAATTTTAAACCTGTGAAACCTATTTAGCACATTGTCAAAATCAGTGTCCAGTTAATGTTTATTAGATTTCATCACTTTCATATGATGATTCATAAGGCCTCTAGATCAAAACATCAAGTAAATACATAACTTACTACTCTTTTGTCCAACAGCTTAAAATAAAAATATAGTGATGTGGACTATACATGAATCTACATTACTAACTAAATACCAAAACACAAACTAATCTTTTTGATTAAATGAAATGATCAATAAATCTCTGGCAGGCTTGTGTAGCT
Organism: Carassius auratus; assembly: GCF_003368295.1. Lineage (NCBI taxonomy): Eukaryota > Metazoa > Chordata > Actinopteri > Cypriniformes > Cyprinidae > Carassius > Carassius auratus. The sequence goes on along the minus strand of NW_020525207.1, from coordinate 12,412 downwards.
AATAAGGTCATGTCTCAAAATGAGCTTGGTTCATTTCACTTCTCACTAATTTTTTTGCTCTTTAAAGTCTTAAAGGTGATGTTAATGTAGAATATTTAGTATATATCAGCACCTGTATATAAGGCAGTAAAAATAGGATGCTGGGATGCAGTGATAAAATTTTAGATAAAGGAAGGTGGTCTCTTTCCAACTCATGGAGCTCTTTTTTTTTTTGCATCCCTTTCCTGAAATTAAATGACTTCACCATCACGTCTTTCTTTGTTTTGTATGTTGTCCCTTTTCCATTTTCCTGCACTCTCTCCTTCCTGTCCCTTAAGCTGCTAGTGTCACTTTTCAGTGTTTGGGAAGTTACAGAGGACCACAGGGTCATCAGCTCAAAACTCATATTCACATTCACAGAGCTTTAAATGCTTTCTGGCTTATGATGATGAAACAGACTTTCCAGACCCATTTAACATTTATTGTTGTTGAATATACAATGGTCCCAACATATAAAATCTTAACCATGTAAAGTTTTAAGCAAAATACTCAGGCATGTAGATTGACTACTAAAAGGGTTAGTTCACCCCAAAATGAAAATTAGCCCATAAAGTACACGACTTTTTTCTTTCAGACCAATCCAGTCAGTTATAAAAAAAACAAAAAAGACAAAAAACACTCTTTGATCTTTCATGCTGTTTAATGGCACCCAGCAGGTGTTGCAGTGCATCAGTCCAAACGAAGTTAAATAAAAAGTGCCCATCCACATGTCTCAGGGGGGTGAACAAAGGCTTCCTGTAGCGAATCAATGTCTTTTTGTAAGTGTAATAATCTCTTGAATCTAGTTTGCGCCAAGAGTTGTACACTGACATATGTACAACTCTCCGGGCGGATGACGTATGAGGCCAGTGTTGCACATGTGCTGGTGAGTCTCGTGGAAACCAGTGTTTGTTAACAGGAGCAAAGGAATCAAAGTTTCCTTACTTTAGCAAAGGAAAACCAGTCTCCTCTTGGCTTATATCAAAATGATGTGAGGCACTTTTTATTAAGGGTAGTTGCTTTTTATTTAACTTCTTTTGGACTGATGCAGACAACACTGAGTGAGCTTGAAAGATCAAAGACAATTTTTAATGTAACTCTGACTAGATTCGTCTGAAAGAAGAAAGTCATCTACAACTAGGATGACATAAGGGCGAGTAGTTTTTGGGCTAATTTTCAGTTTTGGGTAAACTAAATCTTTAAACCCTACGTCTTGTATTATTAGTCACCAGCTCTTAATTAAACATTTCTACAGTATTTTCAGGTAATCTTGAGGCACACCTGTTAATGTGTGTTATTTTGAAATGCAGGTGGTGTGCACTGATATTGTTTATGTCTTTGTCATGTCAGGGCACTCCAGTGTTTGTGCATGCTGGACCTTTCGCCAACATCGCCCATGGAAACTCCTCTGTCTTGGCAGACAAGTTGGCTCTTAAACTAGTTGGAGAAGAGGGTTATGTTGGTGAGTGCACACACATACAGTATATCCACACACGCACACAAACAAACAAACACATTCAGTCGCACACCTGCATCTTTTTATAGTCACACACATTCATTGACCAGAGACAAAGGCCATGTTAAAATAAAAAGACTCCTGTTAACAAATATATTTTGATACCACCCCTCCCCACCACTACCACAGAATCCTGTCATGCTTGAACCCCAAAATGCCTGTTTATAATACATCTGTTACATCTTGTTCTAGAAGAAAGCCTTTTAAAATTTAGATTTCATCTATAAACTTATTTTACCCAATGCAGTCCTGTTTTTAAACCTTTAATTTAATATAATTGCATTTATTTTTATGTAGTTGTGTATATATCATTGAAAATGTTAAAGAATTTGTAAAACATTACTGTTAAGTATTTTTTTCTTTCGTTTTTAAAGAGTTATGTTTGATATTTGATCAAAACAGTTGAACGGTTTAACAAAACAGTTGAACAATACAGTAATATGAAAGCTGAATTTTTCTGCTTCATTAATCCCGTCTTCAGTGTCGCATGATCTTACAGAAATTTTGATAGGTTGATTTGGAGCTCAAGAAACATTTCTTAATAATATCAGTGTTGAAAACACTTAATTTGTTTGTGAAAACCATGATAAATTTTTTGAGGAAATTTTATTTCACCTTAAAAACAAAAATCAAACATTTCTTTAAAAAAATATATTTTCCAAATGTTTAAATAGGGTCCAGTTTTGACTCACATGTAGCAACTTGCATCAGGCTATTTTCTAGACTTAAATGTTATACTAAGTGGTAGGACTAAGTGGCTAATTGCCTAGTGGTATGAATTGCTATTTCGCTGAACTCTGGAGGAGGAAAAGCTGGTTTAATTTAACCATTTATAGCTTTGGTTATGTAACGTGACAATTTAGTTTATTTGTTTTTAAAGCTGAACCAAACTAGTCTTCTGAGTCTTCAGCACACCTGAACATACGTGCCTTACAGAACACACACACACACACACACTATCTTCCCATCTCTCCTTCACTTTATTACTTCCTCTCTCTATTTCTCACTCATTCCTTTGCTATTCTCTATCTCTCCCCTGCTCCGCAACATGCCCCAGACACTAAAAGAATGCTGGGAATGGCGGAGGCCCTGTGGTCCACACTAAGAACGGTGTAAGCTTCACCCCCTCATTTAAGGACAAGCTGAGATGTGTAAGCCCAATGAAAACACTGCCTACCAAACCAGGCAAAGCTGTGTCGAGTTACCGCCTCTAGAATTTCAGTTACGTTTTCCTACGGCTGAGTTTCTGCCAGTGTGTAAATAGTAAATTCTTCTAAAAGAGCTGCATGGTTAAACTAAATAAAACCCAAATCACAATATGGCATACTGAGATTATCAAATTGCAAAGGCTGCAATTTAATTAAATGTATGTGATGCATGATGAGTTGAGATGTTCATAAAAACTCAGTGCCGATAAACACTACTGTTTTAATGTTTTACTGAATTATTATTTTTTTTTACAACAAAACATTAAAACAGTAGTGTTTCTAATTGGAATGTTTTACTAATTATCATCACCATTAAGTCTTATTACAATTGTATTTTTTTATTTTTTAGTTTTTTTATAAACCCTATAAACTTTACAAGAGGCCCGTCTGTGGAGCACAGTATGAAATGAATTGTTTGTTTTATCACATTGCGAAAGACACGCAGATGGGTCTTGTTCTTGAATTCAGAGAAGTCCATATTAGACTTGGAGTATCAGCCTCAACTAACAGTAGGAATGCTGGGAGTTGCTGATTTTTGCAAAATATTAGTGAAGGAGGGCGACGTGTATGCATTACCTGATGCCAAGGTATGTGTGTTATGTAGTGTTTTTGCTGTGGGTGAGAGATAGGACGCTGGCTATCAGCTGATTATACACAACAGATCCACTTCACAGAACCACGGCACACAAGCCTCAGACTGATAGATGGTCTGATAGTTCTCTGAAAGTTCCTGAAGGGCAATAACATACTCCCCACCTCACATTCCCTTTGTAAATCTGTACCTGACTGGTGTGTGGGTGACCCGAGGCCTGGTGTTGTACACTCATATACGGGTGGGGTGGGTCAGTTTATTACAGCACCTGGTCGTCTCAAGGTCATGAGTACTGCCTCCAGGATAACACACTGATTCCATGGTTTTTGGCCTGTTTCACACACATGCATAAGTGAAATAACTGTAACAGCAGGCTTGTGTTGTGCTTTAATGGGGGTTTCTTCTGTGACACAAAATGATTTCTTAGTTACTAAAATAAATGTATACAGTATTATACAGATTTATAGGATGAATTTGCACCGTCTTCCTTCCTTTCTAAACCTACCTTCCTTGCTTCCTTCCTTTCCTTCCTAAATATTAATTGCTTTCTTCCTAAACTTTCGTCCTTCTTTCTTTCTTTCCTATCTAAACATTCCCTCTTTATCTTTTTTTTCCTTTCTAGGGACTCTTTCCTTGTTACTTGCCTTTCTACTTTCCGGGGGCAGTAATGGCCTAATGGGTAGAGAGTTGAAACCTGAAGGTTGTGGGTTTGAGTCTCATGTCCGGCAGGAATTGTCGGTGGGTGGAGTGAATGTACAGTGCTCTCTTCCACTCTCAATACCATGACTGAAATGAGACCCTTGAGCAAGGCACTGAACCCCCAACTGCTCTCCGGGTGATGCAGCAATATGGCTGCCCACTGCTCCGGGGCTGTGTGTGTGTGTGTGTGTGTGTACACTGCTGTGTGGGTGCACTTGGATGGGTTAAATGAAGAGCACAAACTCTGAGTATGGGTCACCGTACTTGGGCACACATCACTTCACTCACTTACTTTCACTTTTCCTTCTTTCCTTACTTTGCAGTTTTGCCTTTCTTCCTTCCTGCCTTTATTTCTACCAAACATTCAATCTTTCCTTTACTCTTTCCTGTCTATTCAGTCCTACCTTCCTTTTCTCCTTCCTAAATATTCTTTCCTTCCAAAACCTACCTTCCTTCCTTCCTTCTTTACTAATCATTCCTTTCTTCTGTCTTAAACATACTCTTAACAAATTCCCTCCTTTCTCGCTTCCTTCCTAAACCTAATCAGTCTCCTTTCTCTTCCAGAGCTGCGCCAATGTTGACACCCTGGACATGCTATCAATGCAAAAGCATTAGATTTCTTAAATTCTGTCTAAATGCTTAAATATTTCCATCATATGGTAATTGAATTACATGAAGTTAACTGTAAGTGATCAAGAGCTGATGCGTGTGTGACTGAACAAAATGCTTACCTTCAGAAGATTATTTCCATTCAAATCCAAGTGCCTGACCACCACACACACACACACACACAAACATGTAGAGCCTCAGAAAATATGCCAGACCTCTCTGGTGGAAAGAACAACATTACCCTTCCCATTACCTCCTGCTCCAAAAGCCTGGGAAGTAGCACAGGAAGCTCGCAGGGTTCTGGGAAAAATGGATACATGGAAATACTCCACACATGCTTACTGTTCAATGACACACACACATTAATACAGACTAGTTCAAACACAAAGAGTTGATATCTCTCATTCATAAAACAAATAAAACTTGAAGGGGAAAGGAAAACAATTGAAATTGAAAACATCTTAACAAAACGGTTTGAGATAATCATGTTTTGTACACCACTGTCAGCACTTGAACAGTGAAATGTTCCATTGATCACTCATTCATGACCGCAGTAACACATACGGAGAGGACTTGCATGCTCGCTCTTAATATGGTTGTGATTAATTGTCTAACTGTAGGTTGCTTTTATTCTTACTTGTGAGAAAGCATGTGTGTGTTATGTGCTCTTATCCGGCTCTATGCAATAATAATAAGGGAATGATACAGAATATTTGTTTACATCTGTATCTTGCACAAAAGAGCAGTTTTTATTTGAAGATTCTTATTTGCAAAAGTTCTCAACAATTTCTTAATTTCTTTCTCCGTCCCTGCTCAGTGACGGAGGCTGGCTTTGGTGCTGACATTGGCATGGAGAAGTTCTTCAACATTAAGTGTCGGACGTCTGGGCTCACACCTGATGTTGTGGTGCTGGTAGCCACAGTTCGGGCTCTGAAGATGCATGGAGGTGGACCAAATGTAAGTGTGTGTGCTGCTGTGTGTACACTCACATAATCTCTTAACATGCCTGACATTTATATGCCAAATACATTTCAACTTTGTGAATATACTGCATATTTGTTTAGGTTACAGCTGGTGTACCACTGCCTAAAGAATATATCAGTGAGGTAAGCAATGTCTTACTTCAAATTACCATATTTGTAGGGTGAATGATTTGTTAATTTAATTCTAGTAAGAACAAGATGTTTTTTTGCACTTGTGTACTATCCTGCTCCAACAATAAGTGGCGATGTTGCTCCCCAACGACAGAATGAAAATAAAGAGGGTTGGAAGGAGGTAGGGAAGTAAATGAATGAGTGTCTGCCTCACCTCACTCAGGCAAAGGCCCAGAGCACATCATCTCCACCCCCTCCAGTTCTCTTCTTCCTCCCAAATGTGGTTTGTGTTATTCAATTAACAGGGTAAATACAATCTGTGTTGTTGAAGCTAAAGACACCGAGGCGTAATGGGAGTTGTTGTCTAAGAAATACCATACCTGCTTTTCATCAGTCTCTCTAAAGCAACCCCAGCTGAGAAAATAACTCAAGTGATTAAGCTAATTGTGTGGTTCTGTAATGAGGAACAGAAAGCACTGAAGCTTTGGATAGCTATTCTCTGAGACTGGTGTGATCATTTTCCTCTGGAAAGCTCAGCTGGTGCTTGAATGTTTTTTTTATTTAAAATCGTATTTGTTAAATAATAATGACATTCAAGCCTGCAATTGAGACTTTTTATTATTATTGAAATGCCCATGTTTACCTTTTTCTATCAGAATTTGCAGCTGGTTGCAGATGGCTGTTGTAACCTAAAGAAACAGATTCAGATCGCTCATCTCTTTGGAGTCCCTGTGGTCGTTGCTCTGAATGTCTTCAAGTAAGAATAGGTCTATCTGCAACATGCATTTTCTTCCCAAAACATGAGGTTTGAAATTTTTGGCTTATTAAACAATTTATAAATAGCAATGGTTGACGTAAAGCAGAGTAATAAGAATGTGTGAGAAAGCGTGTGATCAAAAACGCCAACAGATGGTGTCCAAATTGAGCTTATTTGTAAGTGCGTCTTTCCAGTACGTCTGGAAGTTATTTTTTCCCCCTACTTTTTGATTAATGACCATATTTAGCCAAAGTGTTGTGTTTGCCGTGTGACATTTCTCTTTCTGTGAAGGACTGACACTCAAGCAGAGATCGACATGGTGTGTCGCATCGCAGAGGCTTCTGGGGCTTCAGCTGCTGTGCAGTGTCATCATTGGTCCAGAGGTGGACGGGGCTCTGTGGAGCTGGCACATGCAGTGAAGGAAGTTGCATCTCAGAAGAACCATTTCCAGTTCCTCTACAATCTCCAGGTGAGGCCAGACACAATTATTTGTGAAAATAATACTTTAAATATTAATAAAGCAAACATTGAACTTAGGTAACATGTGAATCCCCACTGAGACAGAGCAAATTGTCATGATTGTATCTTGTACAATGAGCTGTACAAGTGTTGCTCCTAGTGTGTATATGTCAGTTTAAGATGGGGCTGGGGGGGATGTAAGGTCATCAGCTGGTTTGGGTTAACCTAAGTGAGCTTAGAGGTTGTGACTTTGATTAATTGATGCTATGAAAGGTGTGTTAATCTCTGCTCTTTGCTCTAGCTTGCCTCTATTATCCTATTAGAGGTCTGGACACTTGCTCTCTATACAGAGAACTGGCTGGGGGGATTTTATGACCACCAGATAGGGGGAAGCTAAAGCTACCTCCCAAATGATGCACTATACACTATGTACTCATATACTATTTACTTATGCACAATTTACTCATCCATGTAGTGTATGTTATATATGGTAATTTTGTCATTTATTATGGGAGTCTGATAGCTCCTCCCCCTTCTTTACATAACTGAAGCTGTGACAGTTGAGTGCATAAAGTGTCCTATATTCTACTATTAATTGAAGTGCATCATCCGGGTATTTAAAGTGCACTTTTTATTTTTGGAATTTTCAGTGTGATTTGGGACACACCTTAAGTTTTATTGCAAAAAAAAAAAAAAAAAAAAAAATTAAATTGTTTGAATGATTAATTATTTTTTTCCCGTATATTTTTTCTCTCTTGACTTGTTAAGTAAGCCCTGTGTGTTTTTTATTTATTTGTATATTTTTTTAACAGGATCCTATTGTAGAGAAAATTCGGACTATTGCACAGAAGGTTTATGGTGCTGATGATATTGAGCTTTCACCTGAGGCTCAAGCTAAGATAGACTACTACAATCAACAGGTGAGAAGGGCTGTACATTGCCACCGAACTTAACAAATGCATGTACAATTTTGATATTTGAGCTTTTTTATTTTAATCTTAAAGGTAATGTAAATATTTTCAAACTTTTTTTATTTACATGCTCCAATATAACATAAAAAAATTATATCTTTATATACAAGAAGATAGTTTTGAATGGATTCATTGAAATTGGTGATTTGAACTGATTAATTGAAATCCACCAACTCTATCAAACAGTGTCAAATTTTAATGCTTGTATTTGTTTACCAGTTTTAAGTTTCACCATCTTCTAATGTTTGATGTTGGTAGAAAATGTGTTTTATGAGCTGTGTGCTCAATTATATCAAATGGTTAGATAATCTTGGCCCAACGGGTTTGAATTGAATCCTGTGAAGCAGTGCATCTCACAACATAACAGCTAACGGATGTCAAGAGATGTGCTTGTCCTGGTGGATATTAACAGTCTGTAAATCTCTCACAGGGTTTTGGTGCTCTTCCCATCTGCATGGCTAAGACCCACCTGTCTCTCTCTCATATGCCGGAGAAAAAAGGTGTTCCCACTGGTTTTATCCTGCCAATCAGAGACATTCGTGCCAGCATCGGGGCAGGGTTTATCTACCCTTTAGTTGGAACTGTAAGTAATTATCCTCAAAATCTGATGTAAGATCATCTTATTACATTCTTTTCCTTTCTGTCTACATGTACATAATTTCCTTCCTGATATATTTGATGGCTTAAACCTATTTGAAGCCATCCACTACCTCTTCATATTACTTTCTTTTATTATTTCCTTTGCTTGTAGGTGAATGTTTCAGTTACTAATAGGATCCAGGATTAGGGTTGAGCCTGTGATCTATGACCTTGTTAGGGCTTTTAAAAACAGCACTCATGCCAAATTCCTTTTGCCTTCCTTTTTTTACTCTCTAAAAGCCAATATTGCTTGGCCTAAGGAAGATATAAAATGTTTGGTCAAGGTAGTTTTCATTTAATGACAAGTCTACTTGATTCTCAGTTTGGATTCATGATTAAATCTGTGAGACAGTTTGATTAAGCCCTGAGAAAACAGAGCTTAGAGCATGTGTGGTTTTTTGGAGGTCAACTTTTGAATGACCCATGCTTTTCTGAGTGTGCGCATATTTTTGGTTTTCATTAAGATACTCTGTCCCTGGATTTTCCCCCGATGTTTTCTCGACTTTCTTCCTAAACCCAGCTGGTTCACCTTAGGAACCGCCATTCCAATCAGACTTCCCACATCGGGGTATATAAAACAAGACTCTTTATTCTCCCGTTCTGTTTGTACATTTTAAAGCTATCAATTCAAAACATTTATAAACATGTATGAACTCTGAAGTTTGAAATCTATTGGTTTGATGGGTTAAAAAAAGTTAAATGTGATTATTTTGATTTGATCACATCCCATCTAACTGGATTTTGTGCCCCAGTTTGATCAAGTATTGAAGCCAGTATTTCTGGCTTTTGTATGTTTTGCTGGCTGGGTGAGGTTTAGGGAAGGAAGCTCATTTCCGGGTTGAGAGCGAGGTCCTGGCTGCAGTGTGGGGTCAGGGTCGGGGTGAGGTGTCTGTTGTGCGGCATGCTGGGAGATGGGTGACTGTGACCCAGCCCGTCCGGTCTGACCACCGCTCTGTCCGCTTTCATCTCCATGGGCCTGCTGCGGGACACACGGCCAGCGCTCATGACCTCTCACCTCCAACCCGTCTCAGAGTTTACTGCCAGTGCTTTTGAACTTCGGTGTAATCTCTTCATTTCTATCTGCTCTTCTGGTTTTCTTTATTTCTTTCCTCAAATCTAGTTCTTTTGCTTGCTTGATTGTAATACAGTCAGATGTTAAGGAGGTAGTGCTGCTTACCATTGCAGAGGTCAATGTTATTATACAATTAAAACATATTGCAGTTTTTTTTTTTTTTTTTTTTTTTTTTTACTGCAGTTTTTTCAAAATATCAATAAAATATATAAAGTTTTGAAAATGTATTCCATGGCCCATAAAGTAATAAAATGAAAAATCATCCTGTTGTGTTTTAAGGAAAAAGATTACGATCATCAGTTACCATGCAATAAAGTCTGGAAAGAGATTAATTAATACTTAGTTATTGTTTTTGAACTATTTGTTAAATGTTCAGGGTCGGTACCATTTTTAAATTGCTTTTGAAAGAAGCCTCTTAAAGAAGCCTCCAGTATTAATTTGATCAAAGGTACAGTAAAAACAGTAATGTTGTAAACAGTAATTGTGATTTGTGAAATATTACACATTTAAACTAATGTTTGTTGTTTTTTATTCGAATATATTTTTATATTGAATATATTTGAATATAAGTTCCAGTTTTCACTATTAACAAACCATTAACTGTGACTTTTGCTGCTTATTAATACTGTACTCAGTAAGGTAGTTGTTAAGTTTATATTTTGGGGAGATTTAGGGATGTAGAATGTGTGCCTTTAAATTAAAGTACTAATAAAAAGCCAATATGTTAATAATAGGCATGCTAAGCAACTAGTTAATAGTGAGAATTGGTTCCTTATACTAAAGGGTTAACTGTAATTGATTATATGATAGCAAAGGTCAAATTTCTCTAAAGGGCTTGTTTTTATTTATTTATTTTTTTCCAGATACTAAAAAGATTAAATTATTTTATGAACCGAATCTTTGCTGTCTCTCAGTCATAGTTAACTGTGGGGCTCAGGCTACAAGACAGGTGTGTGTTATTATGCCCGTTTCTTTCAAGGGCAGACCCAGAGGGACAAAGCAGTCATGGGGGGGCTACAGGAGGAAGTAACTGATGTCATGCACCAGATATGCTAGGGAGGGGGTCAGCCAGAGAACAATGGGACTCTATATTAGCTTCCATTCAGCTCAGGAAATTTATTGCCCAAATCCGTGTCTGCTGTAAGCTGCACAATGAATTCCTGATGATACTGCTGGAAGGCGTATGGTGTTTTGGCAACCTGACCACCATGCTGACATGAGCACATGTCAACTGCAGACTGGTGCGAAGAGCATGTTCAGTAGAAAGTATAAAACCGACACAATGGTCTGTGGTTAGGAAAACATGGCCCATTTGAACCAAGTGTTCAAATGAATCAAGTTGCCATTTGTTCTTTGAACATTGACTATGTAATGGAGTATTGTGTATGGAAATAATTGTGGGAATTTCTTGGCTTAATTTAGAATAGCAACTAGATTTTCTGTTTATTTGCATGGCAATGCTCCTATGACGGCACAAAGTGAACTCTTTAACCGAAGGGAAAAAACTGTTGAAAAGTTCACTTTATGAGTGCAGATTTGTATCCTGGTCAATTATTGAATCCCTTGTATGTTTTTTTTTTAGCCACAGAAGACATCTAAACACCACACAGCCAAGCAGATGACCTTTTAAGTGAATTTGCTGAGACAGTGTTGCATCTGTCTCAGAGAAAGGGGAGAGTTGGAGCTTCAACCTGACCAATCTGTGTTCAGTCTCGTGTGCTTTTAACAACAGTTTGAAATTGCTATGTATTTTCGACCCTGTGCCATAATGGTACTTAAGCAAATTGGAAGAAAGTGCAACTAATTGGTAAGAAAATACCCCAAATTTGAATCATTTGGATTTAAGTCCCAAACCTGTTTGAAATTCTTGGGGTCGTATGAATTGATCTATCCAATCTTTGGAGATTTACCTATTAGTTGAGCCGCATGGTGATGTCATGCTCTGGATCATAACTTTTTTTCAGTTTGCCAACTTGGTTTTTCTTTTTTTATTAAAAAACAATATAAAAAACTAAAAAACTGGTCAGATTTTGCTCAACTGGTTTACCTATCTTTCTACAAGGTACTTAATTTATTCCAATAAGACATTAAACAGCTCCTGGGTTGTCAATATTTCCTTAAAAATATTTCAAGCTGTGGTTGCTGTGATGAAGTTTCTAAGAAAAGATGGGGAACGGAAGTCTCAATAAAAGGTTGGGATGAATGATGTCTTTTCATTCTCAGAAGTGCACGTGACCACAGAAGACAAAGGCAGGATCTTTATATTTGAGTTTACATTCTGTGGGCAAGGTGAAATTGCTGAATAAACGACATGTTTTCTGGTCTCTTTTTTTGTCTTGGGCCGTTTTTTTTTTTTTTTTTTATGATAATTTAATTAAGATAATTTACTTCTTTTGCCTGAGTCTCACATGTATGCCAGTCACTTGATTTTAATCTGTGGTATTTTTAAGGTTGTTCATTTCTCTTTTATATAATCGATTGGTTTGACCACTGAATCCAATTAAAATAATGACCTTTAAGTTTTCCTTAATCAATAAATCAATCCTAAGTCTGCATACTTTTTAAAACCGAGTGATTATTGATTGCTTATATACATTGACCTGTTAACATTTCTATGTTTAATATTCTAAAACATTAAATATTTAGACATCTTAAATTTTTATTTCACAATAGTAATAGACTAATTGAAACACTTGTTTATGTATCAGTTATAGTCCTTTAAGTACCAAATTTAATTCAACAAACCTCCAGTTCACTTTCTGACTCCATTACTGTGTG